>NC_053023.1:195268329-195513018 GCF_003073215.2 Triticum urartu
GGATGCCCCGGAAGGCATCCCCTCTTTCGTCTCCGTTCATCAGTAACTTTACTTGGAGCTATATTTTTATTCACCACATGATATGTGTTTTGCTTGGAGAATCAATTTATTTTGTTAGTATTTGTTTGCTGTTATTTAGAACAATGTTTTTAATATTTTATTTCAATAAAAGTGGCATTGATAGCCTTTACTATGCCTATTTTAGAAGTCCACATGTTGCTGTTTGAAAACAGAAAGTTTACCGCGATTGCAATAATTCCCTAGAAAATTCAGAATGTGATAAAATGTTTAAACCTTTTGCATATTAAGCTATGATAAATTTACTACAGTGGGAATTTTATTTCATAATTTTTGGAGCTAGGGAAGTATGGATGTTGCAGCATTCTTTACAGACTATCCTGTTTAGGCAGATTGCTGTTATGTTTGCATTGTTTGCATATGGTTGCTTCTTTAATGATTCTATTTGAGGATAGGACTATTAAGTATGCAGAGGCATTTAGTATGCAATGTTGAATAATAATTTTAGTGATTTGCTACAGTAGATTATGATAAGGTTTTGCAATGGTTTATACTAACTTATCTCACGAGTCCTTGTTGAGTTTTGTGTGGATGAAGCTTTTGAGATTTAGGGAGACCGTGATATGAGAGGAATTAAGGAGACACAAAAGCTCAAGCTTGGGGATTCCCAAGGCACCCCAATATAATATTTCAAGAAGTCTCAAGCGTCTAAGCTTGGGGATGCCCCGGTTGGCATCCCACCTTTCTTCTTCAACAACTATCGGTTAGTATCGGTTGATCCTAAGTTTTTGCTTCTTCACATGATGTTTGATATTCTTAGATGTCATTTTATTTTGTTTTGCTTGCTGTTTGAATAAAGTATCAAGATCTGAAATTCCTAAATGTTAGAGAGTCTTCACATAGTTGCATAATTATTCGACTACTCATTGATCTTCACTTATAACTTTCGGAGTAGTTTGTCATTTGCTCTAGTGCTTCACCTATATCTTTTTAGAGCATGGTGGTAGTTTTATTTTGAAGAAATAGATGAACTCTCATGCTTCACTTATATTATTTTAAGAGTCTTAAATAGCATGGTAATTTTCTTAAAATCCTAATATGATAGGTATACAAGATTAATAATAAAATTCTCTTATGAGTGTGTTGAATACTAAGAGAAGTTTGATGCTTGATGATTGTTTTGAGATATGGAGGTAATAATATCAAAGTCATGCTAGTTGAGTAGTTGTGAATTTGAGAAATGCTTGTGTTGAAGTTTGCAAGTCCCGTAGCATGCACGTATGGTAAACGTTGTGTAACAAATTTGAAACATGAGGTGTTATTTGATTGTCTTCGATATGAGTGGCGGTCGGGGACGAGCGATGGTGTTTTCCTACCAATCTATCCCCCTAGGAGCATGCGCGTAGTACCAAGGTTTTTGATGACTTGTATATTTTTGCAATAAGTATGTGAGTTCTTTATGACTAATGTTGAGTCCATGGATTATACGCACTCTCACCCTTCCATCCTTGCTAGCCTCTTCGGTACCGTGCATTGCCCTATCTCACATTGAGAGTTGGTGCAAACTTCGCCGGTGCATCCAAACCCCGTGATATGATACGCTCTTTCACACATAAACCTCCTTATATATTCCTCAAAACAGCCACCATACCTACCTATTATGGCATTTCCATAGCCATTCTGAGATATATTGCCATGCAACTTTCCATCATTCCGTTCATCATGACACAATCATCATTGTCATATTGCTTTGCATGATCATGTAGTTGACATAGTATTTGTGGCAAAGCCACCATTCATAATTCTTTCATAC
Source organism: Triticum urartu (assembly GCF_003073215.2). Taxonomy (NCBI): domain Eukaryota; kingdom Viridiplantae; phylum Streptophyta; class Magnoliopsida; order Poales; family Poaceae; genus Triticum; species Triticum urartu. Next base: position 195,270,161 of record NC_053023.1, read on the forward strand.
ATGTCACGCTTGGTTCATTGCATATCCCGGTACATCGCTGGAGGCATTCATATAGAGTCATCTTTGTTCTAGTATCGAGTTGTAACCATTGAGTTGTAAATAAATAGAAGTGTGATGATCATCATCATTAGAGCATTGTCCCAAGTGAGGAATAAAAAAGGAGAAAGGCCATAAAAAGAGAAGGCCCAAAAAAAAGAGAAAGGCCATAAAAAAGAGAAGGCCCAAAAAAAAGAGAAAGGCCATAAAAAAGAGAAGGCCCAAAAAATGAGAGAAAAAGAGAGAAGGGACAATGCTACTATCCTTTTCCACACTTGTGCTTCAAAGTAGCACCATGATCTTTATGATAGAGAGTCTCTTGTTTTGTCACTTTCATATACTAGTGGGAATTTTTCATTATAGAACTTGGCTTGTATATTCCAACAATGGGCCTCCTCAAGTGCCCTAGGTCTTCATGAGCAAGCAAGTTGGATGCACACCCACTAGTTTCTTTTGTTGATCTTTCATACATTTATAGCTCTAGCGCATCCGTTTCATGGCAATCCCTACTCCTTGCATTAACATCAATCGGTGGGCATCTCCATAGCCCATTGATTGGCCTCGTTGATGTGAGACTTTCTCCTTTTTGTCTTCTCCACATAACCCCCCTCATTATATTCTATTCCACCCATAGTGCTATATCCATGGCTCGCGCTCATGTATTGCGTGAAAGTTTATAGGTTTGAGATTACTAAAGTATGAAACAATTGCTTGGCTTGTCATCGGGGTTGTGCATGATGAGAGCATTCTTGTGTGATGAAAATGGAGCATTACTAAACTATATGATTTTGTAGGGATGAACTTTCTTTGGCCATGTTATTTTGAGAAGACATAATTGCTTAGTTAGTATGCTTGAAGTATTATTATTTTTATGTCAATATGAACTTTTGTCTTGAATCTTTCGGATCTCAATATTCATGCCACAATTAAGAAGAATCACATTGAAATTATGCCAAGTAGCACTTCACATCAAAAATTCTGTTTTTATCATTTACCTACTCGAGGACGAGCAGGAATTAAGCTTGGGGATGCTGATACGTCTCCAACATATTTATAATTTTTGATCGCTCCATGCTATATTATTTACTGTTTGAATGTTTATGGGCTTTATTATACACTTTTATATCATTTTTGGGACTAACCTATTAACCCAGAGCCCAGTGCCAGTTTCTGTTTTTACCCTGTTTTAGGGTTTCGAAGAAAAGGAAAACCAAACGGAGTCCAATTGACCTGAAACTTCACGGAACTCATTTTTGGAAGGAAAGAAGCCCAGAAGACTTGGAGTGCACGTCGGGGGATCTGCGAGGAGGTCACGAGGAAGGGGGCGCCCACCCCCCTGGGCGTGCCCTCCACCCTCGTGAGCCCCTCGCGGCCCCCCTGGCGTACTTCTTCCGCCTATATATCTCCATATACCCTAAAAACATCCGAGAGCACAATAGATCGGGAGTTCCGTCGCCAGAAGCCTCCGTAGCCACCAAAAACCAATCTAGACCCGTTCCAGCACCCTGCCGAAGGGGGCAATCCCTCTCCGGTGGCCATCTTCATCATCCCGGTGCTCTCCATGATGAGGAGGGAGTAGTTCTCCCTCGGGGCTGAGGGTATGTACCCGTAGCTATGTGTTTGATCTCTCTCTCTCTTTCTCTCTCTCTCGTGTTCTTGAGATGATACGATCTTGATGTATCGCGAGCTTTGCTATTATAATTGGATCCTATGATGTTTCTTCCCCCTCTACTCTCTTGTAATGAATTGAGTTTCCCCTTTGAAGTTATCTTATCGGATTGAGTCTTTAAAGATTTGAGAACACTTGATGTATGTCTTGCCGTGCGTATCTGTGGTGACAATGGGATACCACGTGATTCACTTGATGTATGTTTTGGTGATCAACTTGCAGGTTCCGCCCATGAACCTATGCATAGGGGTTGGCACACGTTTTCGTCGTGATTCTGTGGTAGAACTTTGGGGCACTCTTTGAGGTCCTATGTGTTGGTTGAATAGATGAATCTGAGATTGTGTGATGCATATCGTATAATCATACCCACGGATACTTGAGGTGATATTGGATTATCTAGGTGACATTAGGGTTTTGGTTGATTTGTGTCTTAAGGTGTTATTCTAGTACGAACTCTAGGGCTGTTTGTGACACCTATAGGAATAGCCCAACGGATTGATTGGAAAGAATAACTTTGAGGTGGTTTCGTACCCTACCATAATCTCTTCATTCGTTCTCCGCTATTAGTGGCTTTGGAGTGACTCTTTGTTGAATGTTGAGGGATAGTTATGTGATCCGGTTATGTTAGTATTGTTGAGAGGACTTGCACTAGTGAAAGTATGAACCCTAGGCCTTGTTTCAACACATTGCAATACCGATTACGCTCACTTTTATCATTCATTACCTTGCTGTTTTTATCATTTCAGATTACAAATACCTTTATCTACCATCCATATACCACTTGTTTCACCATCTCTTTGCCGAACTAGTGCACCTATACAATTTACCATTGTATTGGGTGTGTTGGGGACACAAGAGATTCTTTGTTATTTGGTTGCAGGGTTGCTTGAGAGAGACCATCTTCATCCTACGCCTCCTACGGATTGATAAACCTTAGGTCATCCACTTGAGGGAAATTTGCTACTGTCCTACAAACCTCTGCACTTGGAGGCCCAACAACGTCTACGAGAAGAAGGTTGTGTAGTAGACATCTTGATTATGCACCCAAAGTTCCATTCTTTGCAGAGCCATGTCACGTATACTCATACATGGTGGCCGTAGGCACCGCTCTTGTCACTAGAACAATATATGAGCGGTATGTGTTCTCGTGCTGTTGTTGTATTGACATAGGATACTCACTACTTAACATTATGCTAATTCATCATTGTCATCATCATCTCCTACCCTAGTCATCATCTCAATTGACTTTTACAAAAAAATGTGTGTCGGTCGTCCTGTACTGTCCGGACGTCCGTAAAAAGCCTTCTGGTGCCCACAGGCCGGTCGTCCGGCCTATCTGGTCTTTCGATAATTTTCTTTCCCTGGCCCAAGCATCGGACGTCCGTAGAACTCTGGTCGTCCGTAGAAAGCTATCTATTACACTCGGTCTGGACGTCCGGTCTATCCGTTTGTCCGTTAGTTCTTCCCTGGCTCAGGCACCGGACGTCCGTAGAACCCCGGTCGTCCAGGCTTGTCTCTGGCACATATATATAGCGCGGGATGCGGTTCCAGTCATTTTTACCCTAATCCCTTCGCTCCCCTCCTCTTTTCTCCACCGCCGTGGCCGCTCGCCGCCCGGGCCCCTCGCCGACGCCGCACCACTAGGGTCGCCCCTGTCCTCTCCAGTCATCGTCTTCCTCCGTGTTCTTCACTCTGAGGTAGCACCTATCTCTTCTTCCCTCATCCATCGATGCTTCGATTGATGGTGGGGGTTGCTGATTTGGGTATTCCTCCTCCTCTAGGTCGAGGTGCCCAAGACCAAGCACTCTGCGCGCAAGCAGGTCACCGGTGGGCCGTCTCATATATCTCGTCGTGGTGGCTCCGATGACTCCCAGGAGAGGGCTCGTCCTCGGAAGCGTGCCGCCCATCCTCCCAGCTCTTCTCGCAACTCCTCTTCGGAGGACTCCAACTATGAGGATGAACTCGATGATTTGGAGCGGCCCGAGTTTGTTGTTGTTCGCACCTCCGCTACCAAGCCAGGAACTCGTCGTCCCACCTTCAAGCCTCCACCTCCTCCGGTGCAGCCTCACAGTGATGCTCGTCATATCTCTTGAACCTCCTCTGCCACTCGGCCGCAACATTAAGCGGTTCAACGAGGTTCCCATTGCTTCATATCTTAAGTTGCGTCGAGATGTAGATCAATTTACGGTTGCTCGTGACTCTCAGGACAATCGTTTTCGCACTAATGTCCAAGCTGGCATTTTTACCACTGTCATCATTCCTAAGGGTCTTTCTCTGCATTTGTGCATTAATTTAGAGCATATTCGTACTTATCCGGAGAAATATTCTGGGGCTATTGAACTCATTGAGTCGTCCAATCTTGCTGCTCCATTTGCATTTCAACATGACTTTAACCAAGACGCCATTCATCAATTCTATGCCACTTGTTTCTTCAGTCCAAATAACACTGTTACTTGGATGACCTCCGACACAAAGATATCGGCTTCCTATTCTCAATTTGTTGCTGCCCTTGGTTTTCCTGACACCGGGTTCAAAATTCACAATGATGACCCCGAACATAGACCCAAGGGCACTGATGCATGTGCTGATCTTATCAAACCCACCACAGAACTGACTAATGAGGAGAAACATAAGGGCTTTAACCAAGTCTCCATTTGGCACTCTCCTGTCTTCATTATCTATCAATGTGTCATTCGCACCATTTATCCTAAGATGGGTGACAAGGGCTCTTGCAGTAGCTATTGCATCGATCTCATGCATCGCCTTTACGCATCTCCGAAAGGGAAGATCAACATCCCTCATTTTCTGTGGCATGAAATTCGCCTTGCTTCTCTCCAGCATAAGTGGGCCTTTCCTCATGCTCCCTTTCTTTAGGCATTCACTGAGAGTGTGGATCCATTTCCTATTGTCCGCACCCATTTGCATGAGCGATGGGTTATTCCCGCACACATGGCAGATGATTATGTTCCCAAGGACTCTTCCTCTTATGCTCATCCACGCCGCACATCTGCTAGCATTCCTCGTTCTGCTCCCTCCGGATCTGCACCCTTTGGTTGCATTGCTCGGTTTCTTGGGAAGGCTCACTCTGCCTTGATGAAGGCTGTTACCTTTAACTTCTCCCAAAATCACGATGTTGTCACTCGCCTGATCACCTCCAAGAATGCTCTGAAGGCTCGTCTGAGAGACTCGGGAGCTTACGATGTGAGTGATGATGACCGTCTTCCTGATGCTCCCTCCTCTGACTTTGGCTTTCCTGCGGGTCCTGAGTGGTCTGACTTCTTTGACGAGGCCGGTGGTAGTGGTGCTCATGATGATGATGATGAGGCAGGGTTTTGATGATGATGATGATGTTCTGGTTGCTCCTCTTGGCCCCCTTTTGGGTACTTGCTGCCAAGGGGGAGTAGTAGTATCCATTGAGTATCGTAATATGTGATATTAACTTGTATTGCACTATGATATGTATCGTACCATGAACCTTGTTATGATCATTATTACTTTAGGTTCTATGATGTGAGTGATGAATCTATTTGAATGTTATCATGTGCAACTTGTGATTTGAGTGTGTTGATATCACCCTGAGGGGGAGCTACTCTCATGCTTATTTTTCTTTGTGCACATTGTTAAGGGGAGCTCCGCAACAAATCCCTTCGATACTCAAAGTTTTTATTTTAAGAAGTACATGTATGTTGTCATCAACTACCAAAAAGGGGGAGATTGAAAGTGCAATCATGCCCTTAATCTTATTTTGATGTTGATGACAACATGCATGTATGGGACTAATCATGTTTATCAAGTATATCTCAAGATTATGTCTCAAATGCCGTGTGTGGATCATGACTAGGGACAAATGCATATTACTCAAGATCAGAGATACAAGACAATAGTTTTGGCTTTGTTTACGGTTTGTTCTTGAGTATAGGGATCCCGCACTATTAAGAGGGGATCGTTGGATCTAGTGAAAGACTTGCTCAAAACCCACCAACTCCAGCTTTTCACCGGACGTCTGGTACTCTATGGACGTCCGATCCCTCTCAGCTATCCGGACGTCCGGCTCTCCACGGTTGACTGGTGTTTCTTCAACAGAACGATATTCACGGATGTCCATGCTTCTCTGGACGTCCGGTAGCCGGATGTCCGTTTTCCTCCGGACATCTGACACTTCCTCTACAGAACACTTTTTACGGATTTCCGGTCATCTACGGACGACCGGTCACCGGACGACCGAAACGTCTCGGACGTCCGTTGGTTGTGTGCTGGTTCATGGCTTATGGTTCTCCAGCGTCCGGATGACCGATGTCTGTCGGATGTCCGGACCTATATGTGCCACCGGACGTCCGGTCCTATCCGGATGTTCGACGTCTCCTGTGCACTTAAGTTGCTCAAACGGTTACTTTTCACTCCCACTATATATAGCCTTCTCCCCCCATGGGATAAGGTTGACCATTCACTTTGAGCTTGCCAAGAACACTTTTCACTCTCTCTCTCAATCCTCTACACCAAATCCTAGATCCCCAAGTGATTTGGGAACATTTGAGAGAAGTTCTCCAATCAAGTGATAGATCCACTCCTTCCCCTTCTTCTCACCAAAGGAATTCGTGATTTGAGCAAGTTTGGAGCTTTTCCCATCGTTCTTGTTACTCTTGGAGGTTGGAGACTCCTAGGCGGTAGGAGTTTTTCGGAGAGGAATCGACATTTGTGCTTACCCTCGAAAAAAATTGTGAGGGTTTGGAGACCACCCCAAGGTCTACCACTAGTGGTTGAGAAACGCCTTCGTGGTGTTGTCTCAAAGGGAGAATAGGGTGAGCCTTTGTTGCGTTGGTGTGCCTTCGTGGTAACACCCACCTCTCTAACAGTGACGTAGCTTCCCTCCAAGGAAGTGAACATCGGCATACATCCTCGTCTCCTGGAGTTGCAGTTATTCCTAACCCTAACTCTCTACTTGTGGCTACTTGTCTCTTAACACTTACTTATATCATATTGTGCTTGCTTACTTACATACTTGTGTCAATTGTTTATCTTGCTTAGCTCTTAGCTTCACACTTACAATTGTTAGGCTCACCTTCATATTCTGCATTATTGTCTAAAATTGCTAAGTAATAATTAAAATTTGTAATTGTACCTATTCACCCCCCCCCTAGGTCCATCTTGATCCTTTCACATGGTGGTGGAAGTATCGCTCTCGCTGCCCATCGGAAGCTAGGGATTGCGGGTGCGGGAATTGGGGAATTCCCCAGAATGAAATGGAGCAGCGCCTTATCCAGTACCACAGGTGGGCCTCGAACTGATGGTGGGTCCATCCTGACGTGCGGGGCCCGAGCTGACCTGGCATACAGCAAAGTACGCAGTACGTACGTGACGTGTAGAGCCATGCGTTTCAACCACAGGGACCGTATTGACCACGTATTTTCATGTACCGGGACCGTATTGAAGCAATACGTAAGTTTCAGGAGTGAGTTGGACGTCGCTAGCGAGTACGGGGACTATAGATGCAATCATCTCAGGCCCGGATGAGGCGGATTACTCGGCCCTTGGGGCAGGGACCGATTCGCCGGGAGGGCCCCGTCAGGGCCTGTGAAGTCAGACAGCCCCCCCCCCTCCCCCACACACACACACAACGGTAAGTTCTTACACTCGGCCTTGTTTCCATCAGTCCAGTTGGCTCCGTGTGCGATTTTGCTTGTCTTGTGCTTCAGTCGGAAGATGAAGGGGAAGCTGACTTTCTTCTCAGGGGGGAGTCCTCCGACAGCGAGAGGGGAAGACGTCCCACTCGACGCTCCAGGGCCTCATCTGCTGCCTCGTCCGAGTAGGCGGAGAGGGCTGGCTCGGGGGTGGAGGAGATTGCTCCCCCCTCCCCCCCCCCACCCCGCACGCCCCCGAAGCATGCGACAACGGAAGGAGGGGGCCACCCCCACGGACGCGGAGCAGTCGGCCAAGCACCCCCCGCTAGGCCCCCGTCGTCGAGGACCCCGCTCAACCAGCCGTGGTGGCTGCCGCTTGAAGGGTATACCCAAGTCCGACTGGTAAGTGGTTGACGATTGCTTGTTTATCGATTTTGATTGATGAAATCTTCACGGCTGTCCCTTCCCTTGATTGTTGGGTGGCGGGGTGAGGTTTTGCAAGTTTTGGACTTGTGCAAGTTCACTGGTCTGTGATGCTATTACCTAAAAAAATACCAAGAAACAAGAATTATCACCCCGAGATATCACATGATACCAACCATCACATGATACGATGATACGATATTTAAAAACTTAATTTTTGATATTTCAAAAATATCAAAAAAATCATGAATGTGCAGAAGCCTTGTTCCTACAAACCCTAAAAAATTCAAATCCAAAGTCGAAATATACAAGGAGAAACAAAAAAAGACAAATCCACAGGTGAATAGTGACATTTCAGGTTTTGTCTTTTTGTGACACTACTCGTGCTGAATTTGTCTTTTTTAGTTCTCAATGTGTATTTCGGATATGAATCTGAATTTTTTAGGGCTAGTAGATATATGTCTTGTGCACATTCACAAATTTTCTTAGATTTTTTTTTGAAGCATGCAAATTTGAGTTTTATGACATGGTATCATGTGATGGTTGGTATCCTAGGATATTTTTCCTCATCACCCCCAAAGTTCACCACAAACCGAGAAACGGAGACCAAGATGCAGAGATTTCGATGATGAAAGGAAAGTCAAAAGCAAGAAACACTTTGTCAGTCTGTATGAGCAATGTACGTATCATCCTTCAAAGTTACAGACAAACAGATTGCGTGTCCATGAGTACTTTATGCTGAAAATACGATACAAACGCATCCTAATTTGTTTTCTTCCTGCAAAAATTTGCATTTTGTCCTCGCAGATACAGATCTATCAAAATCCATAAACCTATCGCAAACCCTGGGCCAACAAATAAGGAACAGATCGAGTCTGAATGACATTTCAGACATTCAGTATGTGGACATCATGGCATGCCGTACCCATCCATCCATGGACTTGCCATTCCTGCCTCTGCAACGCCATCCAGCGCAATGGCATCACCTGAGAGAAGCCACGGATCCGGGGAAGAGAAGAGCGGCTTCAGTTGCTGGAGTTGGGTCCGTAGCACGCGCCGAGGACGGGGTTCCAGAGCCACTGCACCAGGAACCGCCGGCCGTTGACGCCGTTCACGTTGTAGGAGCTGCCGTCGGCTGCGTGGGAGACATTCCCGACGAACCCGCCTGCTCCACCGCCGTCGCCGTAGACCCCGAGACAGAGGTCGGCGATCTCCGTGGGCGCCGTTGGCGTGTCACCGGCGTACCACGCGTTCACCAGCGGGTTGGTGGCCAGCTCCGCAAGCTCGTGCCCCAGCACGATCACCATCCCGTCCACCCCGGGGTCGCCGTTCGGCGGCCGCAGCACCCCCTGCCCGCTGGCGCCGTACTCCGGCGCGGCGAACGGATACGCACACCTCCCTGGGCACTGCGAGCCGCTATTCCCGACCCACGCGTACGGGACGGTGACCCCGACCACGGACGCGAATGTGAAGTAGTGGAAGCCGCACATGGCGCGGCAGAACTCCTCCACCTGCACGTCCGGTGAGGAGAGCACCAGGTACACGCCGTTGTACGGGTCGAGCGGCAGAGGGTCCGGGTACGCGACCACGGCGGTGCGGATGATGGACTGCATGTCGATCCGCTTCAGGGAGGCGCCGTGGGAGTACCCGGCGTCGGAGTGCTCCCCGGCGATGGCGAATGTGGCGGTGACATTGGCGCCGGATTGGTCCGTGTAGAGCCGCGGCGTGCGGGCCCACCAGTCGGAGACGGCGGGGAACGGCGCCGGAGCGGAGAGGGAGGCGAGGAAGTCGCGGAGCACAGCCTGCGCCGGGGCCTCCCACCGGCCGTACCAGATGAGGAACAGGTTGGTCGGCGCGCCTGACACGACGGGGCCCATGTGGTACTGCATGTCTACCAGCTGGTTCCCGTCCACCAGGTACTCCGGCCTGTACACCGGCGCGCAACGCACGCCGGCGATGGCGGCGGCGAAGAGGACGGGGAGGAGGGTAAGGGTAGGGTGACACGGGAGCAGCGTCCCCATTTTGGGGATTGAGTCGAGTGAAGTGGTAGTGACACAGGGTGAGAAGGGGAAGATGGGTTTTGGTGATTTTCGAGTTTGAATCACACTTCAAAGTTCGGAGTAAATAATTATGGTAGGACTGTAACACTTTCGTTCTGTCTTTGGCTTGGGAAGTCTCGCTCTTAAATTTCTCATGGGTGTGGGTGTCTGAATTGGACCTTTTTGAATGAATTCAATCAAAGATAAAAAAAAAGGGAGAAACACCGAATCGCAATGTCAATCCATTCTCATCTTGATATTCCGATGCATCCGAAACAAAAGACATTCGATGTTATCATTTTTTTATACTACTGGCTTCAAACAGTATGACATGCTAGTAGTACTTTTCCTTTCTCATTTTTTCAAAAATCTAAAATTTTCGGCTTGTATGGCCTTTTGCTTTGAAAATGGGCAAATATTGGTTATATCCACATTAAATTATATCTAATTTTGGTTCATAGTATCCAGCCAACCAATGCATGAAAGTGAATGAAGTCATACATGTTGTGGCATTAATAAGTGCTCTGCCACTTAATAGGTTCAGTTGTGTAACAGTGATTTTAAAAATAATGTAAGATGTCTCAAAACAAAAAGCCACTTTGAAACCCGGGTGCATTGGAGCCCTATTTTTTGAACCGTGCCAAAATGCTATTTTGAAGTTTTAAAAAATTCTGAAAAAAAATCAACATGTCTATATGAATGTATATTACACATGTGTAAATCTTGATGCTGAAATAAATAACCATGTGAATTACACAAAAATGCCAAAATCGTGATTCTGAAAAGATGAACAGTGCATGCATTATTCACTATTTGGAAATCACAATTTTGCCATTTTTGTGTAGGTCGCATATTTACCTATTTCATCACCAAACTTTATACATGTGTAATATACATCCATATGATCACGTTGAATTTTTTTTAGAATTTTTTGAAACCTTAAATGTGATTTTTAAAGTATTTAAAATAAGTTCCTCTAGACTCCAATACACCCGGGTTTCAAAAATCCACTCTCGTCTCAAAAGCCCTTGTATGAGAAACAATATAGAAATCGGTTTTTGAGGGGAGATTACTCGTCAATATTTCATTGAAGCTATTCTCGGTGAGATCTTCTTGACAAGATCAACAAATCCCTCCATAGTGGACACGAGCCGTTAATCTAAAAACTTAGTCGTCCTTGTATATGAGTTGCACAAGCCAATGAATTGTACTCATAGGAAACAAAATGTAACGCGAGACGTCAACGGTTCCACACGGTCCAAAGCTGCGCCGGTGGAACCAGTGAAGGCCACCATGATGGCAGTGACTTGCCTTGGACACAATTTATGAGTTGTTGTATTTTACATTGGAGTGATGCGAGACCTGCAGTATAAAAACTTTAATTTGCATTGGTCGGTACAGAGGCGCACAGTCAGTCTTTTCTATTAGGCCAGCGCACGACCCCGGATCGTTCGGGTCTGTTTGAGATTAAACGGACATATGAGACGGCCCAACACATGACCCTATTTCATAAAAAGCGTCTGTTTCTTATTCGTCTCACTCCATTCTGATGCAAATTTAAGCTAGGTTGCATCTGAAGCGGATGCTTTGTGCTGCGTCCTTGTCCGAACTCGTCCGCTTTGCATGTGAGCTCTGGCCCGCCTGTCAATGAAACCAAAGGAGCCCACCCGCCCACCAATCCCTTTCTCTCTCCTTCTTTTCTCTGATCCTCTTGCTCGACACGCAGTTCGACGGCCGGGTGTGGTCGCACGGAGGCAAGCAGGCGGGCCCATGGCGTTGGCGAGGCGGTGCAGGCTCGCAGTCGGGGAGGCGGGGCCGCGGCAAGTCGTGCGTGGCGCCGACAGGGTCGCGCGGCGCTCGCAGCGGCTCGGCAGGGTGCGACCGTTGGGGAACGTAGTAATTTCAAAAAAAACTCCTACGCACACGCAAGATCATGGTGATGCATAGCAACGAGAGGGGAGAGTGTTGTCTACGTACCCTCGTAGACCGGCAACGGAAGCGTTGACACAACATAGAGGAAGTAGTCGTACGTCTTCCCGATCCGACCGATCCAAGTACCGAACGTACGGCACCTCCGAGTTCTGCACACGTTCAACTCGGTGACGTCCCTCGAGCTCCGATCCAGCCGAGTGTTGAGGGAGAGTTTCGTCAGCACGACGGCGTGATGACGGTGATGATGTTCTACCGACGCAGGGCTTCGCCTAAGCACCGCTACGATATGACCGAGGTGGAATATGGTGGAAGGGGGCACCGCACACGGCTAAGGAACGATCACGAAGATCAACTTGTGTGTCATGTGGTGCCCCCTTGCCCCCGTATATAAAGGAGGGAGAGGGGGAGGTGCGGCCGGCCCTAGGGGTGCGCCTGGAGGAGTCCTACTCCCACAGGGAGTAGGACTCCCCCCTCTTGCCTTGTTGGAGAAGGAAAGGGGAAGGGGGAAAGAGGAAAGGGGGCGCCCCCCCCCTTCCTTGTCCTATTCGGACTAGGGGGGAGGGGGCGCGCGGCCTGCCCTAGCCGGCCCTCCTCTTCTCCCTTAGGGCCCACGGTAGGCCCAGTAACCCCCGGGGGGGTTTCGGTAACCCCCCGGTGCTTCGGTAAAATCCCTATTTCACCCGGAACGTTTCCGATATCCAAATATAGGCTTCCAATATATCAATCTTTATGTCTCGACCATTTCAAGACTCCTCGTCATTTCCGTGATCACATCCGGGACTCCGAACAACCTTCGGTACATCAAAACACAAAAACCCTAATTACGGTCGTCACCGAACTTTAAGCGTGCGGACCCTACGGGTTCGAGAACTATGTAGACATGACCGAGAGACGTCTCCGGTCAATAACCAATAGCGGAACCTGGATGCTCATATTGGCTCCTACATATTCTACGAAGATCTTTATCGGTCAGACCGCATAAGAACATACGTTGTTCCCTTTCTCATCGGTATGTTACTTGCCCGAGATTCGATCGTCGGTATCTCAATACCTAGTTCAATCTCGTTACCGGCAAGTCTCTTTACTCGTTCCGTAATACATCATCCCGCAACTAACTTATTAGTTGCAATGCTTGCAAGGCTTGAGTGATGTGCATTACCGAAAGGGCCCAGAGATACCTCTCCGACAATCGGAGTGACAAATCCTAATCTCGAAATACGCCAACCCAACAAGTACCTTCGTAGACATCTGTAGAGCACCTTTATAATCACCCAGTTACGTTGTGACGTTTGGTGGCACACAAAGTGTTCCTCCGGTAAACGGGAGTTGCATAATCTCATAGTCATAGGAACATGTATAAGTCATGAAGAAAGCAATAGCAACAAACTAAACGATCAAGTGCTATGCTAACGGAATGGGTCAAGTCAATCACATCATTCTCTAATGATGTGACCCCGTTAATCAAATGACAACTCATGTCTATGGCTAGGAAACTTAACCATCTTTGATTCAACGAGCTAGTCAAGTAGAGGCATACTAGTGACATACTGTTTGTCTATGTATTCACACATGTATTATGTTTCTGGTTAATACAATTCTAGCATGAATAATAAACATTTATCATGATATAAGGAAATAGATAATAACTTTATTATTGCCTCTAGGGCATATTTCCTTCAGTCTCCCATTTGCACTAGAGTCAATAATCTAGTTCACATCGCCATGTGATTTAACACCAATAGTTCATATTACCATGTGATTAACACCCATAATTCACATCGTCATGTGACCAACACCCAAAGGGTTTACTAGAGTCAATAATCTAGTTCACATCGCTATGTGATTAATACCCAAAGAGTACTAAGGTGTGATCATGTTTTGCTTGTGAGGGAAGTTTAGTCAACGGGTCTGCCACATTCAGATCCGTATGTATTTTGCAAATTTCTATGTCATCAATGCTCTGCACGGAGCTACTCTAGCTAATTGCTCCCACTTTCAACATGTATCCAGATTGAGACTTTGAGTCATCTGGATCAGTGTCAAAACTTGCATCGACGTAACCCTTTACGACGAACCTTTTGTCACCTCCATAATCGAGAAACATATCCTTATCCCACTAAGGATAATTTTGACCAGTGTCCAGTGATCTACTCCTAGATCACTATTGTACTCCCTTGCCAAACACAAGGCAGGGTATATAATAGGTCTGGTATACAGGAAGGCATACTTTATAGAACCTATGGCTGAGGCATAGGGAATGACTTTCATTCTCTCTCTATCTTCTGCCGTGGTCGGGTTTTGAGTCTTACTCAACTTCACACCTTGTAACAAAGGCAAGAACTCCTTCTTTGACTGTTCCATTTTGAACTACTTCAAAATCTTGTCAAGGTATGTACTCATTGAAAAACTTATCAAGCATCTTGATCTATCTCTATAGATCTTGATGCTCAATATGTAAGCAGCTTCACCGAGGTCTTTCTTTGAAAAACTCCTTTCAAACATTCCTTTATGCTTTGCAGAATAATTCTACATTATCTCCTATCAACAATATGTCATTCACATATACTTATCAGAAATGTTGTAGTGCTCCCACTCACTTTCTTGTAAATACAGGCTTCACCGCAAGTCTGTAAAAAACTATATGCTTTGATCAACTTATCAAAGCGTATATTCCAACTCCGAGATGCTTGCACCAGTCCATAGATGGATCGCTGGAGCTTGCATATTTTGTTAGTACCTTTAGGATTGACAAAACCTTCTGGTTGCATCATATACAACTCTTCTTTAATAAATCCATTAAGGAATGCAGTTTTGTTTATCCATTTGCCAGATTTCGTAAAATGCGGTAATTGCTAACATGATTCGGACAGACTTAAGCATAGATATGAGTGAGAAACTCTCATCGTAGTCAACACCTTGAACTTGCCGAAAACCTTTTTGCGACAATTCTAGCTTTGTAGATAGTAACACTACTATCAGCGTCCGTCTTCCTCTTGAAGATCCATTTAATCTCAATGGCTCGTTGATCAATGGGCAAGTCAATCAAAGTCCATACTTTGTTCTCATACATGGATCTCATCTCAGATTTCATGGCCTCAAGCCATTTTGCGGAATCTGGGCTCATCATCGCTTCCTCATAGTTCGTAGTCTCGTCATGGTCAAGTAACATGACCTCCAGAACAGGATTACCGTACCACTCTGGTGCGGATCTTACTCTGGTTTACCTACGAGGTTCGGTAGTAACTTGATCTGAAGTTACATGATCATCATCATTAGCTTCCTCACTAATTGGTGTAGTAGTCACAGGAACAGATTTCTGTGATGAACTACTTTCCAATAAGGGAGCAGGTACAGTTACCTCATCAAGTTCTACTTTCCTCCCACTCACTTCTTTCGAGAGAAACTCCTTCTCTAGAAAGGATCCATTTTCAGCAATGAATATCTTGCCTTCGGATCTGTGATAGAAGGTGTACCCAACATTTTCTTTTGGGTATCCTATGAAGATGCACTTCTCCGATTTGGATTTGAGCTTATCAGGTTGAAACTTTTTCACATAAGCATTGCAACCTCAAACTTTAAAAAAGGACAGCTTAGGTTTCTTGCCAAACCATAGTTCATACGGTGTCGTCTCAACGGATTTAGATGGTGCCCTATTTAATGTGAATGTAGCTGTCTCTAATGCATAACCCCAAAACGATAGTGGTAAATCGATAAGAGACATTATAGATCGCACCATATCTAATAAAGTACGGTGACGATGTTCGGACACACCATTACACTATGGTGTTTCAGGTGGCGTGAGTAGTGAAACTATTTCACATTGTTTTAACTGAAGGCCAAACTCGTAACTCAAATATTTTACTTCTGCGATCATATCGTAGAAACTTTTATTTTTTGTTACGATGATTCTCCACTTCACTCTGAAATTCTTTAAACTTTTCAAATGTTTCAGACTTGTGTTTCATCAAGTAGATATACTCATATCTGCTCAGATCATCTGTGAAGATCAAAAAATAATGATACCTGCCGCGAGCCTCAATATTCATCAGATCACACACATCAGTATGTATGATTTCCAACAAATCTGTTTCTCGCTCCAATGTTCCGGAGAACGGAGTCTTAGTCATCTTGCCCATGAGGCATGGTTCGCAAGCATCAACTGATTCATAATCAAGTGATTCCAAAAGCCCATCAGCATGGATTTTCTTCATGCGCTTTACACTAATATGACCTAACCGGCAGTGCCACAAATAAGTTGCACTATCATTATTAACTTTGCATATTTTGGCTTCAATGTTATAAAAATGTGTATCACCACGATCGAGATCCAACAAACCATTTTCATTGGGTGTATGACCATAGAAGGTTTTATTCATGTAAATAGAACAACAATTATTCTCTAACTTACATGAATAACCGTATTGCAATAAACATGATCCAATCATATGCATGCTCAACGCAAACACTAAATAACATTTATTTTAGGTTTAACACTAATCCCGAAAGTATAGGGAGTGTGCGATGATGATCATATCAATCTTGGAACCATTTCCAATACACATCGTCACTTCACCCTTAACTAGTCTCTGTTCATTCTGCAACTCCCGTTTCGAGTTACTATTCTTAGCAACTGAACTAGTATCAAATACTAAGGGGTTGCTATAAACATTAGTAAAGTACACATCAATAACATGTATATCAAATATACCTATGTTCACTTTGCCATCCTTCTTATCCGTCAATTACTTGGGGTAGTTCCGCTTCCAATGACTAGTCCCTTTGCAGTAGAAGCACTCAATTTCAGGCTTAGGTCCAGACTTGGGTTTTTTTCACTTGAGCAGCAACTTGTTTGCCGTTCTTCTTGAATTTCCCCTTTCTTCCCTTTGTCCCTTTACTTGAAACTAGTGGTTTTACCATCAACACTTGATGTTTTTCTTGATTTCTACCTTCGTCGATTTCAGCATCACGAAGAGCTTGGGAATCGTTTTCGTTATCCCTTGCATATTATAGTTCATCACGAAGTTCTACTAACTTGGTGATGGTGACTAGAGAATTCTGTCAATCACTATTTTATCTGGAAGATTAACTCCCACTTGATTCAAGCGATTGTAGTACCCAGACAATCTAAGCACATGCTCACTGCTTGAGCTATTCTCCTCCATCTTTTAGCTATAGAACTTGTTGGAGACTTCATATCTCTCAACTCGGGTATTTACTTGAAATATTAACTTCAACTCCTGGAACATCTCATATGGTCCATGACGTTCAAAACGTCTTTGAAGTCCCTATTCTAAGCCGTTTAAGCATGGTGCACTAAACTATCAAGTAGTCATCATATTGAGCTAGCCAAACGTTCATAACATCTGCATCTGCTCCTGTAATAGGTTTGTCACCTAGCGGTGCATCAAGGACATAATACTTCTGTGCAGCAATGAGGATAAACCTCAGATCACGGATCCAATCCGCATCATTGCTACTAACATCTTTCAACTTAGTTTTCTCTAGGAACATATCAAAAATAAAACATGGGAGCTAAACGTGAGCTATTGATCTACAACATAGATATTCTAATACTACCAGGACTAAGTTCATGATAAATTTAAGTTCAATTAATCATATTACTTAAGAACTCCCACTTAGAAAGACATCCCTCTAATCTTCTAAGTGATCACGTGATCCAAATCAACTAAACCATAACCGATCATCACGTGAAATGGAGTAGTTTTCAATGGTGAACATCACTATGTTGATCATATCTACTATATGATTCACGCTCGACCTTTCGGTCTCAGTGTTCCGAGGCCATACTGCATAT
The DNA here is from genome assembly GCF_003073215.2 of Triticum urartu. Taxonomy (NCBI): domain Eukaryota; kingdom Viridiplantae; phylum Streptophyta; class Magnoliopsida; order Poales; family Poaceae; genus Triticum; species Triticum urartu. The sequence goes on from NC_053023.1 coordinate 195,287,693, forward strand.
CCTAGGCTCGTCAAGTTTAACCTGAGTATTCTGCGTGTGCAAAACTGGCTTGCACCCATTGTAGATGGATGTAGAGCTTATCACACCCGATCATCACGTGGTGTCTGGGCACGACGAACTTTGGCAATGGTGCATACTCAGGGAGAACACTTTTTATCTTAAAATTTAGTGAGGGGTCATCTTATAATGCTACCGTCAATCAAAGCAAGATAAGATGCATAAAAGATAAACATCACATGCAATCAAAATATGTGACATGATATGGCCATCATCATCTTGTGCCTTTGATCTCCATCTCCAAAGCATCGTCATGATTTCCATCGTCACCGGCATGACACCATGATCTCCATCATCTTGATCTATATCAATGTGTCATCACATGGTCGTCTCGCCAACTATTGCTCTTGCAACTATTGCTAACGCATAGCGATAAAGTAAACCAATTATTTGGTGCTTGCATCTTATGCAATAAAGAGACAACCATAAGGCTTCGGCCAGTTGCCGATAACTTCAACAAAACATGATCATCTTATACAACAACTTATATCTCATCACATCTTGACCATATCACATCACAACATGCCCTGCAAAAACAAGTTAGGCGTCCTCTACTTTGTTGTTGCAAGTTTTACGTGGCTGCTATGGGCTTAGCAAGAACCGTTCTTACCTACGCATCAAAACCACAACGATAGTTTGTCAAGTTGGTGTTGTTTTAACCTTCGCAAGGACCGGGCATAGCCACACTCGGTTCAACTAAAGTTGGAGAAACTGACACCCGCTAGTCACCTGTGTGCATAGCACGGCGGTAAAACCAGTCTCGCGTAAGCGTACGCGTAATGTCGGTCCGGGCCGCTTCATCCAACAATACCGTCGAACCAAAGTGTGACATGTTGATAAGCAGTATGACTTATATCGCCCACAACTCACTTGTGTTCTACTCGTGCATATTACATCCACGCATAAAACCAGGCTCGGATGCCACTACTGGGGAACGTAGTAATTTCAAAAAAATTCCTACGCACACGCAAGATCATGGTCATGCATAGCAACGAGAGGGCAGAGTGTTGTCTACGTACCCTCGTAGATTGGCAACGGAAGCCTTGACACAACGTAGAGGAAGTAGTCGTACGTCTTCCCGATCCGACCGATCCAAGTACCGAACGTACGGCACCTCCGAGTTCTGCACACGTTCGACTCGGTGACGTCCCTCGAGCTCCGATCCAGCCGAGTGTTGAGGGAGAGTTTCATCAGCATGACGGCGTGATGACGGTGATGATGTTCTACCGACGCAGGGCTTCGCCTAAGCACCGCTACGATATGACCGAGGTGGACTATGGTGGAAGGGGGCACCGCACACGGCTAAGGAACGATCACGAAGATCAACTTGTGTGTCATGGGGTGCCCCCTTGCCCCGTATATAAAGGAGGGAGAGGGGGAGGTGCGGCCGGCCCTAGGGGTGCGCCTGGAGGAGTCCTACTCCCACCGGGAGTAGGACTCCCCCCTCTTGCCTTGTTGGAGAAGGAAAGGGGAAGGGGGAAAGAGGAAAGGGGGGCGCCGCCCCCCCTTCCTTGTCCTATTCGGAGAAGGGGGGAGGGAGCGCGCGGCCTGCCCTGGCCGGCCCTCCTCTTCTCCCTTAGGGCCCATGTAGGCCCATTAACCCCCGGGGGGGTTCCGGTAACCCCCCGGTGCTCCGGTAAAATCCCGATTTCACCCGAAACGTTTTCGATATCCAAATATAGGCTTCCAATATATCAATCTTTATGTCTCGGCCATTTCGAGACTCCTCGTCATGTCCATGATCACATCCGGGACTCCGAACAACCTTCGGTACATCAAAACACAAAAACCCTAATTACGATCGTCACCGAACTTTAAGCGTGCGGACCCTACGGGTTCGAGAACTGTGTAGACATGACCGAGACATGTCTCCGGTCAATAACCAATAGCGGAACCTGGATGCTCATATTGGCTCCTACATATTCTACGAAGATCTTTATCGGTCAGACCGCATAACAACATACGTTGTTCCCTTTGTCATTGATACGTCTCCAACGTATCTATAATTTATGATTGTTCCATGCTATATTATCTACTGTTTTGGGCAATATTGGGCTTTAATATACACTTTTATATTATTTTTGGGACTAACCTATTAACCGGAGGCCCAGCCCAGATTTGCTGTTTTATGCCTATTTCAGTGTTTTGAAGAAAAGGAATATCAGACGGAGTCGAAACGGAACGAAATCAACTGGAGAAGTTATTTTTGGAAGGAAACACACCCGATGAACTTGGACCCTATGTCAAGGAGGGAACGAGGTGCTCACGAGGGTGGGGGCGCCCCCCCTAGGGTGCGCCCCCCTGTCTCGTGGGACCCTCGTGGCTCCCCTGACGTACCTCCTGCACCCATATATACCCATGTGACCTAAAACTTCCAGAACGCAACATAGATCGGGAGTTCCGCCGCCAGAAGCCTCCGTAGCCACCAAAAACCAATCGGGACCCTGTTCCGGCACCCTGCCAGAGGGAGGAACCCTCACCGGTGGCCATCTTCATCATCCCGGTGCTCTCCATGACGAGGAGGGAGTAGTTCTCCCTCGGGGCTGAGGGTATGTACCAGTAGCTATGTGTTTGATCTCTCTCTCTCGTGTTCTTGAGATGATACGATCTTGATGTATCGCGAGCTTTGCTATTATATTTGGATCCTATGATGTTTCTTCCCCCCTCTACTCTCTTGTAATGAATCGAGTTTCCCCTTTGAAGTAATCTTATTGGATTGAGTCTTTAAAGACTTGAGAACACTTGATGTATGTCTTGCCGTGGATATCTGTGGTGACAATGGGATACCGCGTGCCACTTGATGTATGTTAAGGTGACCAACTTGCGGGTTCATGAACCTATGCATAGGGGTTGGCACACGTTTTCGTCGTGATTCTCCGGTAGATCTTTGGGGCACTCTTTGAGGTCCTTTGTGTTGGTTGAATAGATGAATCTGAGATTGTGTGATGCATATCGTATAATCATACCCACGGATACTTGAGGTGACATTGGAGTATCTAGGTGACATTAGGGTTTTGGTTGATTTGTATCTTAAGGTGTTATTCTAGTACGAACTCTAGGGATGTTTGTGACACTTATAGGAATAGCCCAACGGATTGATTGGAAAGAATAACTTTGAGGTGGTTTCGTACCCTACCATAATCTCTTCGTTCGTTCTCCGCTATTAGTGACTTGGGAGTGACTCTTTGTTGCATGTTGAGGGATAGTTTTATGATCCAATTATGTTAGTATTGTTGAGGGAACTTACACTAGCGAAAGTATGAACCCTAGGCCTTGTTTCCTATCATTGCAATACCGCTTACGCTCACTTTTATCACTTGCTACCTTGTTGTTTTTATTATTTCAGATTACAAAAACTATTATCTACTATCCATATACCACTTGTATCACCATCTCTTCGTCGAACTAGTGCACCTATACAAATTACCATTGTATTGGGTGTGTTGGGGACACAAGAGACTCTTTGTTATTTGGTTGCAGGGTTGCTTGAGAGAGACCATCTTCATCCTACACCTCCTACGGATTGATAAACCTTAGGTCATCCACTTGAGGGAAATTTGCTACTGTCCTACAAACATGTGCACTTGCAGGCCCAACAACTTCTACAAGAAGAAGGTTGTGTAGTAGACATCAAGCTCTTTTCTGGCGCCATTGCCGGGGAGGTTAGCTCTTGAAGGTATATCTTTAGATCTTGTAATCGAGTCTTTTAGTTTCTTGTTTTATCACTAGTTTAGTTTATAAAATAAAATTACAAAAAATGGAATTAAGTTTGTCTCATACGCTTCACCTTTATAATATCTTTCGTGAGTATGATGGAAAGGATAATTGTGCTCAAGTGCTAGAAGAAGAAATCTCTAAAATGTTTGGCACTAAATATTTGAATGATGAGCATGATTGCAATGTTGTTAGTACGAATTCTTTGAATATCCATGATGCTAATGATGATTGCACTAGTTATGATGAAAATGCCTCCTATAAACATGTCAATTTTTGTGGAGTAGACTGGGTTTGCAAGTACACACCAAATAGGGAAGATAGATATTGCAAGAGGCATAAGTATTTAGAAACTAAATTTTTGCAAGAAAGTCTTGATGTGAGTGCTGAAAATTTAAAATATCTTTACCGTACTTGTGAACTTTGCAATGAACATGGTCATTTAAATATCAAATGCAAATTGTTTCATGACCGATTCGTGTCCAAAAATTGTGATGACTTGATTTCCCTTGTGCATTATAATGAACTAACTTTGCTTTTGGGTTATGAAGAATTGAAACGTCAAACTAAGCATATTCCAGAATATAACCTTGAGAAATTCCTCGATATTGATCTAGAGAAGGTTTATATGTATTGTGCGGTGAATTGCATTGAAAATCCTTATATTGCCAATTACATAAAGAAAAGAAAACAAATATAGGATGAAGAGAATACTAATGAAAGGGAAGAGACTTCCCAATATCCTCCTATTATTTCTTATGATGAATCAGGTAACGAGGAGGAGCCTTCTATTCAACCAATATCATTAATAAGGAGCTCTAAAAAGAGGATTGAACTCACACATGATGTGAAGAAGAATAAAAGAAAAAGGAAGAGAGGTAAAAAGGTATCTCTCCCAAATAAAGTTGCTCCTATTATTGCTGTGCCTCATGAAAATAAAGATGATACACTTGATGATGATCTCGTTATGCCTATTGCTTGTTGTGATGATTATGATTGGGAAGATAATGATACTTCTTATGATCTTGAAAATCTTTTTGGCACTTGCTTGAAATAATATAATAATTGCTATACTATTGGTGCTATCCATGCTATTAATGATGAGAGTGATTATGCTTATGATACGAAAAGGCCCAAGCTTGGGGAAGCTATGTTTGATAAGGATGACATATTTGAGAATATATTTGCTGCAATTAATGTTTGTACCAAGCTTGGGGATGCTACGCTTAATGAATATTATATTTTTAGTCTCCCAAGTTTTGATATGCAAATTCATAATGATAATAACATGCCTCCTACTTATGATAATTATTGTGATGATACATATGCTATAAAAAGTAGTGAGGTTTATATTTATAAAACTTGTCATGATTATGGTTACCCCTTTTCTGAACATTACTCTTTTAATGTGGAAACAATTTATAGTATCCAAGTCTCTTATGATACTCCCACTATCTCGAATGAGAAGAATTTTGCTTATGTGGAGTGTAATAAAATTTCTATGCTTGTAGATCATGAAAAGAATGCTTTAGGTGATGGTTATATTGTTGAATTCATTCATGATGCTACTGAAAATTATTATGAGGGAGGAACATATGCTTGTAGGAATTGCAATAATATCAAGTTCCCTCTCTATGTGCTTAAAGTTTTGAAGTTATGCTTGTTTTACCTTCCTATGCAAGTTGATTCTTGTTCCCATAAGTTGTTTGCTCACAAAATCCCTATGCATAGGAATCATGTTAGACTTAAATGTGCTAGTCATATTATTCATGATTCTCTCTCAATTCTTATCTTTTATGTGAGCATCGTTGAAATCATCATGCCTAGCTAGGGGCATTAAACGATAGCGCTTGTTGGGAGGCAACCCAATTTTATTTTAGTTCCTTGATTTTTGTTCCTGTTTATTAATAAAGAATTCATCTAGCCTCTGTTTAGATGTGGTTTTATGCTTTTAATTAGTTTTTGTGCCAAGTAAAACCTTTGGGAAGACTTGGGGAAAGTCTTGTTGATCATGCTGTCAAAAACAGAAACTTTAGCGCTCACGAGAAGTGCTGCCATTTTTATTTGGAGAGTGACCTTTAGTTAATTATTTTTGAAGATGATTAATAGATAAATTCCTCAGGTCCAGAAATTTATTTGATAATTTTATGAGTTCCATAAGTATACGTTTAATCCAGATTACTACAGACTGTTCTGTTTTTGACAGATTCTGTTTTTTCATGTGTTATTTACTTATTTTGATGAATCTATGGCTAGTAAAAGAGTTTATAAACCATAGAGAAGTTGGAATATAGTAGTTTTAACACCAATATAAATAAAGAATGAGTTCATTACAATACCTTGAATTAGTGTTTTGTTTTCTTTCGCTAACGGAGCTTATGAGTTTTCTATTAAGTTTTGTGTTGTGAAGTTTACAAGTTTTGGGTAAAGATTTGATGGACTATGGAATAAGGAGTGGCAAGAGACTAAGCTTGGGGATTCCCAAGGCACCCCAAGGTAATATTCAAGGACAACTAAGAGCCTAAGCTTGGGGATGCCCCGGAAGGCATCCCCTCTTTCGTCTTCGTTCATCGGTAACTTTACTTGGAGCTATATTTTTATTCACCACATGATATGTGTTTTGCTTGGAGCGTCATGTCATTTTCTTTAGTTTTTCTTGCTGTTTGAATAAAATACCAAGATCTGAAGTTATTAAATGTTAGAGAGTCTTCACATAGTTGCATAATTATTCAACTACTCATTGATCTTCACTTATATCTTTCTGAGTAGTTTGTCATTTGCTCTAGTGCTTCACTTATATCTTTTAGAGCGTGGTGGTAGTTTTATTTTGAAGAAATATATGAACTCTCATGCTTCACTTATATTATTTTGAGAGTCTTAAATAGCATGGTAATTTGCTTAAAATCCTAATATGCTAGGTATACAAGATTAATAATAAAACTCTCTTATGAGTGTGTTGAATACTAAGAGAAGTTTGATACTTGATGATTTTTTTGAGATATGAGGATGTTAATATTAGAGTCATGCTAGTTGAGTAGTTGTGAATTTGAGAAATACTTGTGTTAGAGTTTGTGATTCCCGTAGCATGCACGTATGGTGAACCGTTATGTAACGAAGTCGGAGCATGATTTGTTTATTGATTGTCTTCCTTATGGGTGGCGGTCGGGGACGAGCGATGGTCTTTTCCTACCAATCTATCCCCTAGGAGCATGCGCGTAGTACTTTGTTTCGATAACTAATAGATTTTTGCAATAAGTATGTGAGTTCTTTATGACTAATGTTGAGTCCATGGATTATACACACTCTCACCCTTCCACTTTTGCTAGCCTCTCTAGTACCGTGCAACTTTCGCCGGTACCATAAACCTACCATATACCTTCCTCAAAACAGCCACTATACCTACCTATTATGGCATTTCCATAGCCATTCCGAGATATATTGCCATGCAACTTTCCACCGTTCCGTTATTATGACACACTCCATCATTGTCATATTGCTGTGCATGATCATGTAGTCAACATCGTATTTGTGGCAAAGCCACCGTTCATAATTCTTTCATACATGTCACTCATGCATCATCGCACATCCCGGTACACCGCCGGAGGCATTCATATAGAGTCATACTTTGTTCTAGTATCGAATTGTAATCATTGAGTTATAAATAAATAGAAGTGTGATGATCATCATTCAATAGAGCATTGTCCCAAATAAAATAATAATAATAAAAAAGATAAAGGCCATAAAAAGGCCAAAAAAATATATAGAAAGGCCAAAGAAAAAAAGAAGGCCCAAAAAATAAATAAATAAATAAGGGGCAATGCTACTATCCTTTTTCCACACTTGTGCTTCCAAGTAGCACCATGTTTTTCATATAGAGAGTCTCATATGTTGTCACTTTCATATACTAGTGGGAATTTTACATTATAGAACTTGGCTTGTATATTCCAATGATGGGCTTCCTCAAATTGCCCTAGGTCTTCGTGAGAAACCAAGTTGGATGCACACCCACTAGTTTCTTTTGTTGAGCTTTCATACATTTACAGCTCTAGTGCATCCGTTGCATGGCAATCCCTACTCACTCACATTGATATCTATTGATGGGCATCTCCATAGCCCGTTGATACGCCTAGTTGATGTGAGACTATCTTCTCCCTTTTTGTCTTCTCCACAACCACCATTCTATTCCACCTATAGTGCTATGTCCATGGCTCACGCTCATGTATTGCGTGAAGATTGAAAAAGTTTGAGAACATCAAAAGTATGAAACAATTGCTTGGCTTGTCATCGGGGTTGTGCATGATTTAAATATTTTGCGTGGTGAAGATGGAGCATAGCCAGACTATATGATTTTGTAGGGATAACATTCTTTGGCCATGTTATTTTGAGAAAACATAATTGCTTTGTTAGTATGCTTGAAGTATTATTATTTTTATGTCAATATGAACTTTTGTCTTGAATCTTATGGATCTGAATATTCATATCACAAGTAGGAAGAATTACATTGAAATTATGCCAAGTAGCACTCCGCATCAATTTTTTTTTCATTTACCTACTCGAGGACGAGCAGGAATTAAGCTTGGGGATGCTTGATACGTCTCCAACATATCTATAATTTTTGATTGCTCCATGATATATTATCTACTGTTTTGGGCAATATTGGGCTTTAATATCCACTTTTATATTATTTTTGGGACTAACCTATTAACCGGAGGCCCAGCCCAGATTTGCTGTTTTATGCCTATTTCAGTGTTTTGAAGAAAAGGAATATCAGACGGAGTCGAAACGGAATGAAATCAACTTGAGAAGTTATTTTTGGAAGGAAACACACCCAATGGACTTGGACCCTACGTCAAGGAAGGAACAAGGTGCTCACGAGGGTGGGGGGCGCCCCCTCCCTAGGGCGCGCCCCCTGTCTCGTGGGACCCTCGTGGCTCCCCTGACGTACCTCCTGCACCCATATATACCCATGTGACCTAAAACTTCCAGAACGCAACATAGATCGGGAGTTCCGCCACCAGAAGCCTCCGTAGCCACCAAAAACCAATCGGGACCCTGTTCCGGCACCCTACCGGAGGGGGGAACCCTCACCGGTGGGCATCTTCATCATCCCGGTGCTCTCCATGACGAGGAGGGAGTAGTTCTCCCTCGGGGCTGAGGGTATGTACCAGTAGCTATGTGTTTTATCTCTCTCTCTCTCTCTCTCTCGTGTTCTTGAGATGATACGATCTTGATGTATCGCGAGCTTTGCTATTATATTTGGATCCTATGATGTTTCTTCCCCCCTCTACTCTCTTGTAATGAATCGAGTTTCCCCTTTGAAGTAATCTTATTGGATTGAGTCTTTAAAGACTTGAGAACACTTGATGTATGTATTGCCGTGGATATCTGTGGTGACAATGGGATACCGCGTGCCACTTGATGTATGTTAAGGTGACCAACTTGCGGGTTCATGAACCTATGCATAGGGGTTGGCACACGTTTTCGTCGTGATTCTCCGGTAGATCTTTGGGGCACTCTTTGAAGTCCTTTGTGTTGGTTGAATATATGAATCTGAGATTGTGTGATGCATATCGTATAATCATACCCACGGATACTTGAGGTGACATTGGAGTATCTAGGTGACATTAGGGTTTTGGTTGATTTGTATCTTAAGGTGTTATTTTAGTACAAACTCTAGGGCTGTTTGTGACACTTATAGGAATAGCCCAACGGATTGATTGGAAAGAATAACTTTGAGGTGGTTTCGTACCCTACCATAATCTCTTCGTTCGTTCTCCGCTATTAGTGACTTGGGAGTGACTCTTTGTTGCATGTTGAGGGATAGTTTTATGATCCAATTATGTTAGTATTGTTGAGGGAACTTACACTAGCGAAAGTATGAACCCTAGGCCTTGTTTCCTATCATTGCAATACCGCTTACGCTCACTTTTATCACTCGCTGCCTTGCTATTTTTATTATTTCAGATTACAAAAACTATTATCTACTATCCATATACCACTTGTATCACCATCTCTTCGCCGAACCAGTGCACCTATACAAATTACCATTGTATTGGGTGTGTTGGGGACACAAGAGACTCTTTGTTATTTGGTTGCAGGGTTGCTTGAGAGAGACCATCTTCATCCTACGCCTCCTACGGATTGATAAACCTTAGGTCATCCACTTGAGGGAAATTTGCTACTGTACTACAAACTTGTGCACTTGCAGGCCCAACAACGTCTACAAGAAGAAGGTTGTGTAGTAGACATCAGTCATCGGTATGTTACTTGCCCGAGATTCGATCGTCGGTATCTCAATACCTAGTTCAATCTCGTTACCGGCAAGTCTCTTTACTCGTTCCGTAATACATCATCCCGCAACTAACTTATTAGTTGCAATGCTTGCAAGGCTTGAGTGATGTGCATTACCGAAAGGGCCCAGAGATACCTCTCCGACAATCGGAGTGACAAATCCTAATCTCGAAATACGCCAACCCAACAAGTACCTTCGTAGACATCTGTAGAGCACCTTTATAATCACCCAGTTACGTTGTGACGTTTGGTGGCACACAAAGTGTTCCTCCGGTAAACGGGAGTTGCATAATCTCATAGTCATAGGAACATGTATAAGTCATGAAGAAAGCAATAGCAACAAACTAAACGATCAAGTGCTATGCTAACGGAATGGGTCAAGTCAATCACGTCATTCTCTAATGATGTGACCCCGTTAATCAAATGACAACTCATGTCTATGTCTAGGAAACTTAACCATCTTTGATTCAACGAGCTAGTCAAGTAGAGGCATACTAGTGACATACTGTTTGTCTATGTATTCACACATGTATTATGTTTCCGGTTAATACAATTCTAGCATGAATAATAAACATTTATCATGATATAAGGAAATAAATAATAACTTTATTATTGCCTCTAGGGCATATTTCATTCAGCGACGGCGGGCGCGGCGTGCAGAGGCAGTTGCAGGCGCGGGTGAGCTCGACGGGGCACAGGGACGGGCGTGCACGGGCGAGGCACGGGCGCGATTGAGTTCGGCAGGCCGCAGGCGCGGCGGTCACCGGACTCCCGAACACGCGCCGGTCGCGGACGGCGACGCGGGGCTCCTTCCGTGCGGGCGCGGTGGCAGGAGCTCGGCGGGGCATGGGCGAGCGTGGTGCGGAGCATCACCCAACATGCACAATCGCAGGACCCTAGCAAGCGTGTACGCATTCGAGGCCCTGGCCGATGCTCGCGTATACGCACCTGATACGAAACGCAGCGAGCTGCTGTGTGCTAGCTAGCTAGCAAGTAAGCTAGCCCACGCTGGGCAGTTTGGCCATGTGGCCGCGATGAGCGACAGGACGAGCGCGGGCGGGGCGAGGCGTGGCGACCAGTGGCGGTGCACGGGTGGGTGCTGCAAGGAGCTGTGACGGCTGCTGGCGTGACCGCGAGCTAGCGTGATTGCAGCCACGCAGGAACAGCGGCAGGACCGAAGCAGGGCGCGGGCGGGCGGCCTCGACGAGCGAGCGTGAGCAGCCATGGCGGGTGCGGCGCGGCGACGAGATGCCAAGGCGAGCGCGGATGCAGCGGACGTTTTGGGATGCTCCGCCGCGTTGGGTGCCTCCAACAGAAACCAGACACACATGTCCGTTTTGATCCCATTGCCACCCAAACGGATGATATCCGGATAAAATGGACGTCTGTTTAGAGTCGTGCGCTGAAGTTTACTACTCCTGTCTTCCGGTTTCCAATGTCTCGCGCACACTCGGGGGCACACAATGCATATACTCGTCACTGCACTGCTGTGTCCGATGCGTCGCTTTCTCAAGTGAAAGAGTGAAGCCAAAGGGGTCAAGGCAACCCAAACAAGAGAGCATGGACGGAGGAGTCATCGCCACACCAGATGAAACAAAACAAGATGATGGTATCAACCCTTCTCGATCTTTTCTTTTGAGACAAACCCTTCGCTATATGAATAGCATCAATCGAGGCCGGCCAGTTTCTGCCAGGACAGGCCACCAAAACCGAAGGACCACAGATGCAACGCTGGTTGTTGTAGAGAGCGCAAATCCTTCTCAGCAGTGTTGTACTACGTTCCCCCGAGATACTATTGCTAGATTTTATGCGCCTCCTGAAGTACCCACATGGGGCTCTGATGCATGGGTGCTTAGGCTAGTCATAGTGGGAGTAACTTAGATAGTAACATAGCGCACTCCAAGAAAATTTTGCTTATGTGGCATGTAGTTAGGCCTCTTTTGGTTCATAGGATAGGATTATTATAGGAATAGGAATCTTATAGGAAATGAGATGACATGTATCTCAAATCCTATGAGTAGGAATAGGAAACAAGATGTCATTTGGTTGACACCAAAGGAATTTTTTCATTGAGTCTAGGCTCTTTTTTTATTTTCCTATGAAATGTGAAGGATAGGAACCAATCCTATGTAGGAATAGGAATCCATTCCTATGAACCAAAGGGCTCTAAAGGAAAAAATCCTATAAGAATCTTATCCTCTAGAATTCCTATGAAATTCCTCTAAACCAAAGGAGGCCATGAGGAGAGAGGTGTTTAGAGTAACATAATATGTTACTGTAACATAGCGCTTCCCGAGAAAGGATGTGTCTATAAGCTAATAAATGAAGCCATCTATGACACTACTACTATATTACTTTGCACTATGGAGATAGTAACTTAGACTAGTGTCATATGCATGACACTAGTATAAGTTACTCCCCCCTATGACCAGCCTTAGATGAGATGCTAAGCACATTAAATAGCTTAGCAACTATACTCCTCAATGCATAGGTGAGCTTGTTTCATTTAATGATTTAGCAACTAAAGATCTTCATGTATTGGTGGACTTCCTTCCTTTAAATGTTTTTCCTAAGTTCACGTGCTTAGCATTGTTTTTTTCTGGGGTCACCGCACTCATCTCTCTCCTCTTAAATAACTTGCCACATCAGATTTTTTGCCTACATGGAAGGCTTAGCACATGTATAAGGTGGAGCATTGGGAGGGGCCTCACACAGTTCCAAGACCATTCTCCTGCATGGATGCATGGACGGCACCTGCTACCCTAGCTAGACACGCGGGTCCGGTTCACATACAACATGTTTGGTTGCATGCATTAATTTTGGCTCGCTTGCATAGTTGCATTTGTGGCTCGATAGCAAACACACAAGCCTGACCTACAACATGTTTGGTTGCGTGCATTAATTTTGGCTCGCTTGCATAGTTGTATTTGCGGGCTGATGGAGATTTGTGAAGTTTCTTTTTTCTGGCAACTATAGAGTTTTTTTTTGCGGGATAAACTTCCGATCTATTCATCTTCAATCATGGCAGTACAACGAACACAAGAAATAAAAATTACATCCAGATCCATAGACCACCTAGCGACGACTACAAGCACTGAAGCGAGCCGAAGGCGCGCCGCTATCATCGCCCCTCCCTCACCGGAGCCGGGCAAACCTTGTTGTAGTAGACAGTCGGGAAGTCGTCGTGCTAAGGCCCCATAGAACCAATGCACCAGAACAGCAACAACCGCTGATGAAGAGTGTAGATAAGAAGGATCTAACCTGAAGACACACGAATAAAGACGAACGACGAACAGATCTGAGCAAATTCCACCGGAGACATACCTCCACACACCCACCGACGATGCTAAACGCATCACCGAAACGGGTGCTAGGCGGGGAGACTTTTATTTCATCTTCAGGGAGTCGCTGCCGTCTCGCCTTCTTGAGTAGGACACAAACCTTAATAAACCTTGGAAAAGATCTAAAAACGGAGCCCCCCACCGGCAAGGGCCGGGATCCACTCCGCCCCATGGCCCTAAGGCCATGGAAGACGGGGCGGACCGGCGCCGACGCCGGCGGGAGGTAAAGGAACCCTAGCTCTTTGCTTTTTGGGTATGCGGCGGCTGGCTAGGGCAACTATAGAGTTTGGTGAAGTAAGAACCCTTTGCTCGTGTTTTGGGGTTTTTGGCTGAGTTGATACACTACGTAATTTTTGTTTGCACACATTCAGCCTAATGTAGTATATCCCAATGTGGTGAGCTTATCTATCTAATTAGTCTTGTCATTGTATGTTATACTAGTGGACCCGTTGCACCAAATGGCGCAGAGATACGATAAACCCATGTTGGCGATGAAAAGAAAAACCATCGCTAAAGCCATATCCGCGATGACAAAAAAATTCATACTTTAGTCCCCTCTAAGAGGAAACAGGTAGAATGGTGTGTATGATGATATGAATATGCACGGCTTAACTTAATAGTATAGATTCCAATTTAAAACAAAAAAAATGCCTTGATAAGAATAATTAAGATAAAATTGCCTTTCAAAATATATACAATGAGTATTTCGAAAAGGTTTGTCTTTCTCGATAAAAATATGTTTTAGCAATCACTTAGGCGTAGTGTCCCATTTTAAACGATGATCGCTTTGAAAATTGTTGTATACACACACACACATTTTTATTTGGTGGTATAATTGATCCTTATGTATGAAAAGAAACACATATTTATGGTGTGTGTTAAAAAACGTAAAAGAAAGTACATGTCTTGTTGCTTAAAAACATATGCACGTCTTTTCTTTACTCCTTTATTAATTAGCTAAAATATTTTTCTTGAGACACATCTAAAATATATTTTTTTGAGAATCCGTACCCAGTTGATTAACTCAGAATATTGTCAGGGATACAGATTAAGTTTGGCTTCACAGCCAGCCAAACATGTCTACCAAAAGGTAAAGAAAGAGCAGCTTTAGCTAAGGAATGTGCTTCTAAATTTGAGTCTCTCTTCTCGTGCAAAACATCGGCCGAAGCAAAATCCTTCAAACTCCTCCTCAGCTCAAAGATGATTGCTTTAGAAGCTCCAAAATAATCAGACTTGAGGTGGATCACTGTATTCAGACAATCAGTAGCCACCACAATCCGAGTGCAGGCAAGATCCTTTGCTAGAGAAAGAGGCTCATTTGCTGCCATGGCCTCCAGAACCTCCGGCAAAATGAGTTCAGCAACAGAAACCGCAGACGCACCCAAAAAGTTACCTGAATCATCTCGGCAAATACTCCCTCCGTCCCGAAAAACATGTCGCAGGGTAGTACATTTGATTTTTTGCATTTTAGTCCTTCCACTTTCAAAACTCTAGAAATTAAGCCCCCATCTCCCTCCTCCCGTCGCCCGCGTCGCCAGGGCCAGCCGTCTCCAATCGCCAGGGCCAGCTGCCGCAGTTCCTGAGACACCGACGAGCCCACCCACGAACAAGACCTCCGCTGCCCACGAGGAGGATCTCCGCCGCCCGCCCACGAGGACTCTGCCGCCCGCCCAGGAGGAGGATCTCCGCCGGCCACCGACGAGCGGATCCTCCGCCGGCCACCGACGAGCGGGTCCTCCGGCGCCCACCGACGAGCGGGTCCTCCACCACCGACCGCCGCCGCGCTGGTCCACTCCGCCGCTCACTGCCGCCGCGCTGGTCGCCGTGCTGGTCCACTTTGGCTCGCCGGCTGGTTGAGGTGGTGGTGGCGGGCGACGCCTCTGCTGCCGACGCCCTCCGATCCCCGCCCCCGACCCCCGAGGCCTCCGGCTCTACCTCTGCTACTCCGCTCTGATCCTGCAGCTGATACATATTGAAATTGATCTGCAGCTCGCTTGTCAGTGCTCCTCTGTTGATACAGAGTGAAATTGATCCGCAGCTCGATATTCGTGTTGACCAGCAGCAGCAGAGCTCTAGTAGCAGCTGCCCTGTGCTTCTCTGGCCTGCTCCTTGTGTTGCCGCCAGAGCTCGTGTTCCTAAGGAAGGAAGAAGGTAAAATTCAGTTTAAATGTCAGGTTTCAGTAAAATTTACTGTCAATTTTCATGGTGAACTGATAGTCATCTGGTGAAATTGAATGTTTGTCTAGATCAATTATTGCTAGCATTGTGGAATTAGAGCAGATAAGCCAATTTTGAACATACGCAATCACTATACTTTGCTAACTGTGAAACTGTTATGTCAATGAGCATATGCAGTCACTAATCATATGCAAATTTGGAGTACTGCTGGAATTACTCTAGTTTGGAGTACTCTAGAAATCAAATTTGGAGTACTGCTGGAACATGTTTGCACTTTTTGTTTAATCTCTCTGCAGGACATGTGTAGGCAAGTGCCCTGTTTTACTCATTGTCAAAAAGTGCCCTATTTTACTCACTGCAAAGCAAGTAATCCTTCTGTCCTGTTTTACTCACTAGAGTAGATCTTCTCAACTGAGGTCCCTAATTAACTTGTCTAAGTACCTACACAAAATTCCCCATGGAGAAAAGGATCTAGCTCCTCCTACACATGTATAGATCAATCAGTTTAGTCCTAGTGTTGCTAGACTTTTGCACCCACACAGAATTGTAATACTCAGCATGGATGTTTTGCTGCCATGACTTGTGTTTGCAAATGTTTCAGCAAACATGATACTCCCTAGAATTCAGTTAAACTACTGCACAAAAAATTCAGTTATGAGCCTATCTGTGTAAATACATTCACAGGAATCTAGCTCATCTTGTGGGAAAATCTAGCCAACCTTGAGTAAAATCCACACCAAAAGAAGCAAGCAAGCAAGAAAGGATCAAGACATGGTCAAAATTCATTCAGTTAAGATACATACAGTAAAATCTGAGTTGGATATTGACAGAGTACAACTGAGTTGATCCAGACTCAAATCTGAGTTTTTAAATGCAAAATATGGATGAACATTGGTGATTACCACTACACTACATCCAATTGTATTGTGTTTGGAGCAAAGTGTTTGGCTACAAAAAATGGCTTATGGTTATGGTTAGAGCAAAGTGTTTGGCTGCCATGGCAGCATTTCTTGTTTGGCTACCGTGGCAACCAAACTAGAAATGGTGCCATGGCACCTATTTCTTGTTTGACTTGCATACTCATTTTGTGTGTGTGTATTCTTGTTATGGTACCATGGTGTACTCATCTTTTGTCATTGATGGCAGGAAACATAACTATGGATTTGAACTTGATGCCTCAAAAGGAAGAACATGAAACTATTGATTTGAACATGATGCCTCAAGAGGAAGACGATGAAGGTATTAATTTGAATTTGATGCCTTAAGAGGAGGAACCTCAAGTGGCAGAGAATGTAGTTATGGATTTGAACTTGATGCCTCAAGAGGAAGACGATGAAGATATGAATTGGATGCCTCAAGAAGATGAAGGGAAAGAGGATGAAGCTCAAGAGGAAGAGGATGAAGTTATGAATTGGATACTTCAAGAGAAGAGAAGAGAATTGTCAGATAAGGAGAGGCATGGTGTTTACTTCGCCTTGCTGGTAATCGAGCTCAGAGATGGGTCTGTTCAACCAGACGACAAGCTGCTAGTCTCAAACCTGTTGGACATAAGTGTACGATCTGTTGAAAGAATCTGGGAAGACGCCAAAAGGCAAATTGCCGATGGCAAAGAAGTAGATGTCTCAAGCAAGAAGCCGGGAAGATCTGGCCGAAAGAGAAAGGAGCTAAATCTAGAGAGGACCTCAACAATCCCACTGAATAAAAGAAGAACAATTCGATCTCTAGCACGGTCTCTAGGTGTGGCCCGATCGACCCTACATAAGAGGTTCCAGTTGAATGAGCTCAACCGCATCACAAGCACCGTGAAGCCTCACCTCAAGCTAGAGAACAAGCTTGCAAGATTGAAATTTTGTATGTCCATGGTCGATGACAATTCGATATCAACTTCTCATGCTATGTTAAAACCAATGACGAATATGGTTCACATCGATGAGAAGTGGTTTGACATGATGAGAGTGAAGAATAGTTACTATGTACTTCCAGGAGAACCTGAACCGAAGCGCACCGTGTCAAACACTCACAGCATTGGGAAGGTGATGTTCCTAACAGCCATTGCCAAGCCTCGATATAACAATGAGGGGGAGCTAACATTCGATGGGAAGATCGGCATTTGGGCATTTGTCGAAGAGACTGAGGCAAAGCGGACAAGTCAAAACAGAACAAAGGGAACAAAAGTGTTGACATGAGTGAAAGTAACTAGGCCTGTGTGCAGAGATTATCTAATCAATAAGGTTATCCCGGCAATTCAGGATAAGTGGCCTGACGATGATGAGGGAGCGACAATATTCATCCAACAGGATAACGCAAAGCCTCATGTCCTTCCCAATGATGTAGCTTTTCGAGAAGCTGTGGAACAAACTGATCTTGACATCCGATTGCTACAACAGCCCCCAAATAGCCCCGAGTTAAATTGTTTGGACCTCTGCTTCCATACCTCTCTCCAGTCTCTAACCGACTGCAGGTCACCTACAAACATCCAGGAACTGGTACAGGGTGTGGAAGAGGAATTCGAGAACTACGATCCCGACAAATTGCACAGAAGCTTTATCACATTAGAAGCAGTTATGTTTGAAGTTATGAAAGCCAAAGGAGGAAATCAATATAAGTTGCCCCACTTGCACAAGGATCGCGTTCAGAATGCTGGAATGGAAATAACCGGTGTATATTGCGACAGTCGGGTAGTTGTTGATACTAGGGCCGTTATAGAAGAAATGGAAATTGCAATAGGAAAAGAAAATGAAAGGAAAGAATTAGCTAGAGAAGGTAAAGGAAAGAAAAGTAAAGGGAAGGGAAGGGAAGAAGTGGCCAAAGAAAGGAAAAGAATGTAGTCAAGAGGGGACAAAGAGGACCTTATGTCATGTAGTCATGTGCTCCTTGTGTATGTCTTGTGTAATCTTGTGTCAAGAGGGGACAAAGATGCCCTTATGTCATGTGTAATCTTGTGTCAAGAGGGGACACAGAGGACCTTATGTCATGCCCTTGTGTATGCCTTGTCTAATCCTTGTATATAAACTAAAGGAAAGTTGTTCTAGGAAAGGGGGAGGCATTCTCATCTTGTCATCTTGACATAATTCATAGTAGTTCAAACAAGATCCACTCTACTGTAAAAATCAGATAACTACTGATTCTTGTGTACACCATTTAAAATGATTGCTATTGACTGAATTAGGTGAAATTTGTCAAACTGAAAATGGAAAATACACTTCTACTGTACTACAGTTTTGCAAACTGAAAATGCTCCAAGCAGATCTTAGTTTCAAAATGGAAAATATTCCAAGCAGGAGTACACTTCTCAGTTTTGTCAGTTAGTGATCAGGTATGAACCTAAGTTTTGTTAAATGGACAATTTGTTACAGTTTGATTAACTAAATTTTGATAGCTAGGGATCAGTTATGAACCTAACTTCTGTTAAATGGACAATTTGGCTGAATCTCTGGATCAAACTATAAATGCTCACATCAAGGAGAAAATTGACAGTTTTGACAGTAACTTCAGTCTGAATCTTAGCATCAAGTAGTTTCAGTACTCATCTCTGGATCTGAAATCTTGAACAGGAGCTCCAGGCGATGTCGGCCTTGAGGTGCTGGACGATGGTGCAGTGGCTGAACAGGAGTGGACGGCGTCTTCTACCTTCTGGCGACGGTGACACAGGGTGGACGGCGTCTTCTACCTTCTTGAAGAAGCCAATTGTCCTGTATAGAAAACAAAACCGAAATCAAAATCAATGCATGAATATGCTGTCAGTTATCAAAATCAAAATGTACTCCAGTTTAAAGTGTACACATGCACTAATTAAATTTCTAAGATGAAGCTAGTGTGGAATGTGCTGCTCGGAATTTACACTGAATGCATTTACACTGAATCTGTGAGAATTTACACTGAATGTGCTGCTCGGAATTTACACTGAATTTACACTGTATCTGTGAGAATTTACACTGAATGCATTTCTCTGAATGCACTGCTCGGAATTCAAATCTAGTCTGACTTTACACTGAAAAAAAGATTTACAGAAACCTTGTATGGAGTTAACTGAACCAAATTTCAAGCTGAGACTAGTTCACTGAAACCTGGACACTTTGAAAGGTTTGCACATGATCTTGGGACACTGGGTGGCCGGTACTTGTTTGTGATCAGAAATGATCCCCGAGAAGAAGTTAAAGCAAGATCATTAAGAATTTAATCTAGCACTTCCTTGATTTAGTTCAGATATGATGACGCTGCAGAATACTTTAGGAAAAAAACAGAGCACTTGATCTGCTTTTGCTTAACTTCACAAGGAAGATATAGCTGCATCACAACAACCAGTACCTAGGATATTTTACTAGTACCAGGAAATAAAGCCTCTATTTAAACTGGGATTCAACTCTCCGAACCAAATTTAGACCAGAACTATTAGTGGTGATAGGAGATGACCACAGAGGCTTTATGTCAAATATCTCAATTCAAAAAGGGAAAACCATGACTTGTTGCACTATTAGGGCCTGATGTGCAGATGCCCAAAAAACAAACATACATGACCACAAACATCTTTCAGAGTATTTTGTCAGGTTGTTGTAACATAGCTAGTTCAGATCAAAACATCTCACATTCATTAAAATTCAGTAGATCTTCAGTGTTATAAGCATGATTCAGCTTCATACATGCTGATACACAAATTTGCAGTTCAAACTTAATTTCATTTTCATCATATACTGGTAGGAAGAACAGCAGAAAGAAGAGCTTTCTCAGAACATTACCCTTGTCCCAGCCTGCTTGCAGTTTGTTGACAGCAAGTCTTGGGCGACAGAGTTCGGCCGAGCAGGCGAGCAGCACCGGGATTGGTCGGAGCAAAGGGCCAGAGCCGGCGCGGCGGGCGGCTACCCCCGGCTGGAGCAGGCGCGGAGCAGCACGTCCCTGGCGACCAGGCAGAGGGCCAGGGACGGCCGAGGAGCGCCGGAGCAGAGGGGCTAGGCGCAGTCCTTGCGGAGGGCATTCACCGGCGGCGGACGCGGCGTACTGGCAGGACCAGTTGCAGGGGGCAGGAGATGGGGTTGGTCGCTGGAGGCTGTGGAGATTGGCAGGGGCGCCGACCTCGGTTCCCTCCTCCTCTGGTGGCGCGTGGGTCGTCGAGCTTAAGCTGGGGAAATCAAAGATTTTTATGAGGAAGCGGGGAGCTTGGGGAGGCAGGCGAGCGGCAGCTGCGGCGCCGGAGCAGGAGGCAGCTGCGGCGAGGGAGAGAGGGAGCAGGGGAGCCGCGGCGGCGGGGAGCAGCGCAGCTGCGGCAGGGGAGCGGGGAAGCGACGGCGGCGGGGAGCAGCGCAGCTGGGGATTCTGTCGAAGGAGGACGACGAGGAGTGCGGGTTTGGTCGGGAGAAACCGAAGGTTTTTTTTTGTAAAATTGCCCTTACGACATGTTTTTGGGGACGGAGGGAGTATTAAAACCAT
This sequence comes from Triticum urartu, assembly GCF_003073215.2. Taxonomy (NCBI): domain Eukaryota; kingdom Viridiplantae; phylum Streptophyta; class Magnoliopsida; order Poales; family Poaceae; genus Triticum; species Triticum urartu. Next base: position 195,308,698 of record NC_053023.1, read on the forward strand.
TCAGCTGCGCATCAAGTACGCTAGCTCGCGATAGCCACGTCGGCGCTGGTCATTTTGCAAAAACGACCTCGTCTTTTCCGTATTCAACCCGCACTCCCCGACTCGTCCCTCTCACTCTGCTCCATTCACTCCCCTCGCCTCGCAGCCGCTGCCGCCACGCTCCTCTCAGCTCTCGCCTCTCCCCCCGCCTCTCCGCCGTTGCCGCCGCGGGGCTCCTCTCAGCTCTCGCCTCTCTCCTTTCCCCTTGCTGTGTCGCCTCCCCTCGGCGCCGCCGCCTCGCCTTGCCTCGGGTCTCCGTTCCACCTAATTTTTTTTTAACTTTTTGCTCCAAGCCAGCGACGAATCCCCGGATCTGGCGTCAGCGAGGAAGGATATGGTGGCTGCGAGGACGTACACGCCGGATCCGGGCCAGCACAACCACCAGATGGGGGCTGCGGCGGCTGGACACCTTCGAGGTGCTGCCGCGGGCAGGAGAATATCGCTGCAGCACCCTTCGCCGCTGCCAAGCTCCTGGCGCTGGTGGACGCGAGACCCTAAGTTGCCGTCCACCACGAGGTGCTGCTACGGGTAGGAGGAGCTGCTGCCGCACACCACTAAGTGATGCTACGGGCAGGCGGAGGTGTGACCACGACGACGTACCAGACAAGGTACCTGCTCCCTGTCCAATTTCTAGCAATCCAATTTTTTGTGTTAGTACTATGATTTGTGATGGCAAGGAGTGCTGTGGTTTTCTCTAGAGTATTGTACCATTTTTGATGGCAAGGAGTAATCTGTAGCTGTAGCAGTAAATCATTAGAAAATCTGGGCAAATCTGTAGCTTTTGCTCTAGAGTACTGCTCAAGGAGTACAAACTGCAACTACTCCAGCAGTACTCCCTGTATTGTGTTATTGTGTACGCAGGATTTAGATGTGTTGTACTCCTGCCCACTGTAAAATGATCCTCTAAATCATATAGACAGAAGTAGGAGTACTTGTCGAGGGAAATGATGATGGTGGTAAATGATCCTCTAAATCCTGCCCATTGCCAAATGATCATCTAAATCCTGTCCACCGTTAAATGTTGATGGTAACCACCTTGCTTGTTACTCCTTGCTGGAGTACTGTTAACTGAAAATACAGAACAAACAAACAAAATGCATTTGAAGTGGCGTGTCGTGGCCGTGCTGGGATGGTCGATCGATACCGCGCCGATCCGGTTCGACGGGGTCGTCGATGACGTGCTGTGGGAACAGGAGACCGGGCTCTGGTCCCGGCAGTCCGGGGCATGCTGCTGCTCGTGCAGCAGAATGACGGCCGCATCGGCGCGTCCGGGGAGAGTTGCGTCGACCTGGTGGGCAGGTGAATTCGTTCGACGGCGTGCAAGAGTTCTTCGCCCAATTCCACTACCCCAACGCACAGTACGCCCTCATCCCATCTCATCTCCTGCTTAACTGTTTTGCTACTTTTAATTATTCAGTGCTTTCATTTCACACGTATTGAATTATGCAATACTCCATGTGAAAATGGAATGGAGGGAGTACTAAATTTAGGATCAATTTTTCACTTCCTGCCAACAAGTGTGAATTATACTGACATGTCCTGAACTCTTTTGCTGGTCAGGAGAGGCGCAGTGAATGAGAATGTTGGCTTAGAAATTCAGAACATCCAAGAAGTGGTCGGGGGACTGGTTTTGTTAAGTGAACACGGTACAAAGTTAGTTCGGTTTATGATTTGGACGTGGTTTAATGTCATGAACCATCTGTTTTGTTTTTGTAATATCTTTTTTTCCTATCTAACAAGAGGTTGTTATTGTTCATTGCCCTGCATTGGATGGTTATGCAGTAAGCCAGTAAGATGCTTCTGTGAACAAGCAAACATTGATGTTTAGATCCTTTACAACAGTACATGTAAATATCATTTCACTTATTTGAAATTCCACACACCCAGTTCATATATATGAGGGTATCTTGAGAAGATCAGTTCTGCCACTGTTGTTGTTGGAGACAGAATTGAACGAGCTCTTCCTTTGTATCATCTTTCTTATATTGATTAGTGAATAGTTGTTGCTGCTTTTAGCCCTCGTTTTCGTGAGAACTTGTTCAGAGTGTAGAAAAGAAAATTATGTGGCTATAGAAGCATATATGCCATTCAGTAAAACATCAAAGAAAAATAACTTTGAAATCTATATATTTATTGACTGTGCACCTATTCCATCTTCCAAGTAACTTCTGTGGGGTCATCCTGATCAGAAGTTTATCCACCTAAAGAAAAATTAATTTTATCCGAACTTCATTTCATTTATTATGTTCTCTCACATTTTTTCATTGTATTTATACATGAGGATTTTTTTGTTTCTCTTGTTTATTTTGAAAGTGAGTACCAGTTTTGAATAGGCATTATCTTTGACCATTTGATAGTGAGTTGAAAGAATATTTTCTCATTTCCAAGTTCCTCGCTACCCCCTCTCATGTTTGAAGATTATTCTATTCCTTTTGTGAATTCTCTTCATGTCCTGAAGAGGAGGTTTCTGCACCCTATTATGCTTCATGTCCTTTATTCAAAAATTAGTTTGATGCCTGGCTGATTAGTGCTGAATCAGATCTAGCACAGAATTACATTTTACAGCACTACCATTATTTGTATGTTTATACAGTTGTTGAGTACCTTTGATTGAATCAGCAGATTGTCTCGTCTACCCTTTGTGTATTAGTTATCCTTATGGTGTTTTGATTGAATAGAAGCAGATCAGGAGCCTTTGTTGTTGGTCCACTCTAATCCCAACCCTTTGTATGATATTTTTGTCATCTAGATTTTTATAGATGGTTATGTTGTATGTTCATATTCATATGTTGGCTCGGAGATCCCTTTTGTGGCTTCTACTTTATCATGAAGATTGTCGACAAGGATTGAGAAGACATAATTGCTTACTAATTAGATTTCCATAGATGGTTATGTTGTATGTTCATATTCATATGTTGGCTCGCAGATCCCTTTTCTGGCTTCTACTTTATCATGAAGATTGTCGACAAGGATTGATAATGTTAGAGTTATAATATAAGTCATGTACCCCTTTGTATTTATCCCGTTGTATAAGGGGTTTCCTGCATATGTTCCACACCTGTACATGTATATATATATCGGCCTATGGCCTCATGGGAATACAAGTTGCTTATTTATAACATGGTATCAGAGCTAGGTCATTTTTTTTGCACGCTGCAACTCGTGCTATTGATCTCTTCTGGCTTATCTCGTTCCCGATCAAAGCCCTTCTCGATCTCCCGGAGTCTCCCGATTGGATCGATCTCGTCCGGCTCCTCGATCTCCCGTTCGGATCGCTCCCCAGCCGGCCCGATCGTCACCATCCCGCTCCTCGTTCTTCAGCTTGGATTGATCTCCAGCCGGCCTCGCTCCCCAGCCGGCCCGACCGTTCTCGTCTCGCTCGCAGTGGCAGGCTCGATCCCAGCCGGCCCCAATCGACGCAGCTCCCAGCCGGCCTGATCCCAGCCGGCCTGATCTGGTGTGGACACAGATCCCAGCCGGCCTGCTCTCCTGCTCCCGGCCCCAATCAACGCAGCTCCCGCCGGCCCTTGCCCCTGCGGTTCTTCAGCCGCCGACTGCCAGCTGCCCCTTGATCGATCTCTGCCCAAAAAAAACTGGTCTGCTGCATCGGGCTATGTTGTTGTTCCTCGCTGTCCAGTGATCTTTGATGGTACTAACTACACTGAGTTTACTGGCTTCATGCGCATTCACATGCGTGGCATCCGTCTTTGGGGTGTTCTTTCTGGCGAGGTCTGCTGTCCGCCACGTCCAGTTCCTCCGGTGGCCCCTACTCCGCCAACTCCATCGGTTCTTCCTACGGATGCTAATCAGGCCACCAAGGATGCGGCTAAGGTTGCTGATGAGGCTGCTGATCGTGCTTATGATGAGAGGGTTTTGGCTTATGAGGAGGCTCTTCAGACGTATCATGGTGCTCTGTCTGTTTACACCCAGTGGCTTGATGATGATGCTCGTGCTGCAGCTGTTCTCACTGCTAGTGTTCTGCCTCAGTTTGCTTCTGAATTTCTGGGTCTTTCTACTGTCTTTGAGATGTGGACCCGTCTTCGTGAGCGCTATCAGCCCTCTGGTGATGCCTTATACCTCTCTGTGATCCGTCAGGAGCATGCTCTTCAGCAGGGTGACTCTTCTGTTGATGACTTCTATGCACAGAGTTCTGCTATCTGGCGCCAGCTTGATTCTCTTCGTAGTGCTGGGTGTCGTACCTGCCCCTGTTGCCAGGCTGTCCAGGCCAATTTGGAGTTTCATCGCGTCTATGAGTTCTTGTCTCGGCTCCGTAAGGAGTTTGAGCCCCGGCGTGCTCAGTTGTTTGCTCGTGGCCGTATTTCTCTCATGGAGGCGCTTTCTGAGATTCGTGCTGAGGAGACTCGCTTACGTGGTGCTGGTTTGCTGGAGGTTCCCTCTGTGCTTGCTACTCGTGCTCCTACGCCACTTGCTCCACCGACCCCTTCTCGCTCGAGTGCTCCGCCGCTCTTGCCCACTCCTTCTGGAGGCTCAGGTCGCCCCCATCCACATTGCGCCTATTGCAACAATGATGGTCATCTTGAGTCTCAGTGCTACACGAAGAAGAAACACTTGCGCAAGGCTCGATCATCATCTTCCGGGACTTCGTCATCTACCTCGACAGCTTCAGCCATTGCTTTGACTGAGCAGGATATTCTGAGACTTAAGCGTCTGCTCGCGGCTTCAGGTTCTTCCTCGACGGGTACTGCCGGTTCTGTGACTGATGCTTCCCGCACTGAGCAATCACCCTCTACACAGTCAGGTACATCCCCCTGGGTTCTGGACTCTGGAGCTTCTTTTCATATGTCTTCTCATTCTTCCACTTTGTCCTCTCTTCGATCACTGGATTCTCCTATTCATGTCTTCACTGCTGATGGTACTCCACTTTCTGTTGCTAGTAGAGGCAATCTTACTACTCCTTATTCTGTTCCTGATGTTGCTCATGTTCCTTGACTTACCATGAATTTGTTTTCTGCTGGTCAACTTACGGATTCTGGTTGTCGCGTCATCCTTGACGTTGACTCTTGTTCTGTCCAGGACCGTCACACGCACACTCTGGTTGGGGCTGGCCCTCGCCGCCGTGATTCTCAGGGTCTTTGGGAGTTGGACTGGCTTCATGTTCCTTCTGCTGCCACCACCATCGCCAGTTCTTCCGCTTCTGTCGCCTCCGTCACTGGTTCCTTCCAGCAGTGGCATCATCGACTTGGTCATCTGTGTGGTTCTCGGTTGTCTTCTTTAGTTCGTCGAGGTCTTCTGGGGTCTGTCTCAGGAGATGTCTCTTTAGAGTGTCAGGGTTGTCATCTTGGCAAGCAGATTCAGTTACCATATTCACATAGTGAGTCAGTGTCTAAGCGTCCTTTCGATTTAGTCCATTCTGATGTATGGGGTCCGGCCCCTTTCGCTTCGAAAGGTGGTCATAAATACTATATTATTTTCATAGATGATTTCTCTCGTTACACATGGCTTTATTTCATGACTTCTCGTTCTGAGGTGTTGTCTATTTATAAGCGTTTTGCTGCCATGGTTCATACCCAGTTCTCTTCACCCATTCGTGTTTTTCGTGCTGAATCCGCTGGCGAGTATATCTCTAAGATGTTGCGTGGTGTTCTTGCTGAGCACGGGACTCTCTCTCAATTCTCTTGTCCTGGTGCTCATGCTCAGAATGGTGTGGCTGAGCGAAAGCATTGACATCTTCTTGAGACGGCTCGTGCATTGATGATTGCTGCCTCTCTCTCGCCTCATTTTTGGGCTGAGGCCGTCTCCACATCCACCTATCTTATCAATATACAGCCTTCCGCTGCTCTACAGGGTGGTGTTCCTTTCGAGCGACTTTTTGATCGTTCTCCCGATTATTCGATGCTTCGCTCGTTTGGTTGTGTTTGCTATGTTCTTCTTGCCCCTCGCGAACGCACCAAACTGACCGCTCAGTCTGTTGAGTGTGTCTTCTTAGGCTACAGTGATGAGCATAAGGGCTATCGTTGTTGGGATCCTATTGGTCGTCGGATGCATATCTCTCGAGATGTGACTTTTGAAGAGTCTCGTCCCTTCTACCCACGCCCATCTTCCTCGACTTTTTCAGTGCAGGATATCTCTTTCCTCACTTTTCCTGACTCACCTATCACTCCCGTCGAGACTGTACCTCTCCGTTCCACTTTCTCTCCTTCTCCACATCTAGTTGATTTGCAGCCACCATCATCCCCGGTCTCCTCGCCTCGCATGTCACCGGGTTCTCCACCTTCATCTCCGGTGACTTCCTCCCCGGTCTCCTCTCCCAGCCTGTCACCGGATTCTACACCTTCATCTCCGGTGACTTCTTCGTTGCCACCCCCTGATTCTACCTTGCCGATTCCTCCTTCTATTATTCCATCTTTTCCTCAGCATTACACTCGTCGTCCACGACCAGTTGATGCCTCTGTGGATGGGTCGTCATCTTCCTCTCAGCCTACCTATGGCTTGCGTTCTCGTCCTCGTCCGCCTGTTGATCGCTTTGGATTTCCCACCGCTGGTGCTGCTGTTCTTGAGCCGACCTCTTACCGACAGGCTGTTGTTCATCCTGAATGGCAGTTTGCGATGGCAGAGGAGATTGCTGCTCTTGAACGCACTGGTACCTGGGATCTTGTTTCTCTTCCTCCCGGAGTCCGTCCGATCACTTGTAAGTGGGTCTACAAGGTTAAGACTCGCTCCGATGGTTCTCTTGAGCGTCACAAAGCTCATCTTATGGCTCGTGGTTTTCAGCAGGAGCATGGTCATGATTATGACGAGACTTTTGCTCCTGTGGCTCATATGACCACTGTTCGTACACTTCTTGCCGTTGCCTCTGCACGCCACTGGTCTATATCTCAGCTTGATGTTAAGAATGCCTTTCTTAATGGCGAGCTGCGTGAGGAGGTGTACATGCAGCCACCACCTGGGTATTCTGTTCCTGATGGCATGGTATGTCGTCTTCGTCGCTCTCTCTATGGCCTTAAGCAAGCTCCCCGCGCCTGGTTTGAGCGCTTTGCTTCTGTGATCACTGCTGCTGGTTTTTTAGCCAGTGCTCATGATCCAGCATTGTTTATTCACCTTTCTCCTCGTGGACGGACTCTTCTTCTTCTTTATGTTGATGACATGATCATCACGGCGGATGACCCCGAGTATATTGCCTTTGTAAAGGCCTGTCTTAGTGAGCAGTTTCTTATGTCTGATCTTGGACCTCTTCGCTACTTTCTTGGGATTGAAGTCTCTTCTACCTCTGATGGCTTTTTTATCTCCCAGGAAAAGTATATCCAGGATCTTCTTGCTCGTGCTGCTCTTACTGACGAGCGCGTTGTTGAGACTCCTATGGAGCTCAATGTTCACCTCCGTGCTACTGATGGTGGTCCTCTCCCTGATCCGACGCGTTATCGTCATCTTGTTGGCAGTCTTGTCTATCTAGCTGTCACTCATCCGGACATCTCTTATCCGGTTCATATTCTGAGTCAGTTTGTCTCTGCCCCCACCTCGGTTCACTATAGTCATCTCCTTCGTGTTCTTCGATATCTTCGAGGCACGATCTCTCACCGTCTATTCTTTCCTCGCTCCAGTTCTTTACAGCTCCAGGCCTATTCGGATGCTACGTGGGCTAGTGATCCTTCCGATCGCCGTTCACTTTCTGCTTACTGTGTTTTTCTTGGTGGTTCTCTCATTGCCTGGAAGACGAAGAAACAGCTTGCAGTTTCCCGTTCGAGTGCCGAGGCTGAGTTGCGAGCAATGGCTCTTTTGACGAATAATTGCTTACTAATTGCTCGTGTGTTTTTCATCTCAGTGCTTCTCGGTGCCCTTCATAAAGAACTTTCTCCCCGGATTGTCTATCAAATCTCCAGTTGGAAATATCAGTCTACAGGCCCGTCTGATAAAATTAACCTTCAACAACCAACTGGATGATTAGCTGCTCCATCATGCTACATACGCCTCTTTGTTGAGTGTTTTTCCCCGTTTTCTTGGAGAGTGCTACCTTTGCAATGGTTTGGCCATAAATCTGTTGTCCGCACAAGTAGTACTGCTAATTTGCCCTTTTTAATGACGATTTATGCTTTCGTACGCAAGTATTTTATTTGCAGTTTTGCATTAGCCAAATACTGAACTTCAGTGGGGGACATTCACTGTTTTTCAGATTTGATGGAGAAACAAAAAATATGCCGCCAATCTGCGTAATTTTATAACCGTTCTCGTCATCTGAGTAACATCCGAAATGGCTAATCTGATCGGTTTTGCTGCTTGTGTAGAACCGACGACAAGCTTGTTGGCGGGCATCTGGCAGGATCGGTGAACATCCTCTACATGTACAATACCAGCTTAGGCAATTATTAGAACCCTGTCAGTTAGTTAAGCTCTTGTGATCATTGAAAGGGAGGGGGGATTAAGGTGTTTCCATCAACAACCATTTATTGGTCGAGTGGACTCAGAACTGGTTTCGTACTGAAAAATCAGGGTTGGCATCATGATAACAAGCATGGTCACCTTAAGTCTCAACTCTGAGCCTCCTCTTGGAAAAAATGTCCACATTCCAAACAAGTCCATTTACAGACTCTAAGCCTCCTCTATGAGCACCAAGTAGACACTCTCTTTGCTATGTTTTGGCACAAAGAGCCAGACATCAAGTACTACGTGTGCACAATCAACAAGACATTTGTCAAACCAGGCCAGCGCATGGTATGCTCAAATGCACAGCCTATTCAATGTTTACTAACTTCATAATGTAGCAAGTTGTATCTCCATACCACACAACTCCCACTTTTTATTGTTTTTTAACAGAAAAGATGCTCATTTATTCTAACCGAGTATCTGTGCTTTTAACCTTATCTTTTCAACACCACTACTAATGCTTTAGTGCCATCCGCACACTGTATATGAAAATGATTAATTTGCCTTGTGTAAGCCCAATTTTCTTTCATCGCCATTCTTTACCACTCTCATACTTAGTTATACTCAATCAGATTCATTGAACTCGCTTTTACAATATTACTTGTTTTTTCTTAGAGCTCTATAATCTACTGTAGTCGACCATTCAATTACAAGCACATCTATTTTTAGTTCTTCATCTTCCTTTACTACTTCACTCTTTTCATGAGCTTCACCAGCCATTTTACAGAATATAAAGTGTTGTTTTCTTATGCATTTTAATTACCTTTACAGCTGTAACTTTGTGATGATACAAACGAAAGTTGCACATATTTTCCTATTTATACTATTGTTCTATCCATGCTTAAAATATAACAAATCACATTCTGTTCATACTACTTAACAGTCAGCAGTTTACTTATGTTACAAATACCAATTATATTCCCTTTCTCACCTGATCAACACCTGATCTGTTGTTATTTTTCTCCTTACCAATTTTTCATTCGTTTGTTCTCTGTTCATACACTAAGCTGTACATACTCAAATCGTCAATTGCACACCAGAAATATTGACTTCTCTTTGCTCTTTCATGAGCCATTTTACTTGACCATTCAGAATGTTGGGTCCTCAAGACGTGTAGTGAATAACAGTACTTTGCTAACACCATTAATATCATGAATATCCATAGAACACGCTCTTATCTTCCATATCACACAACAATTTCTGTCCATGTAAATAACTTACTTTCTTCTACCAGTATTTTCAGGTTAACTATACTGAAGAGAACTTGCAGGACTACATTGATCCAAACAATGATACACTCATGGTCAGACTTGCAGACCGCCATCTGCTCGCCGAATGTTGCATCATGCTAGGAATGGACAAAAGGGCCACTATAACCACCAACTGGCCTGAGTTTCGTCGCCGCGCCAACATTCGCGAGGGAGACATCTGTGCATTTCGTTTCAGGATAACTTCAAAGCGCCGCCTAGTCCTCACCGTGCACTGCCTCTAGATGCACCATCGAAGATGATGCAGCCCCTGTGTCAATATAATCTAGCACTAAGTACTCCTAATTATGTTATATCCTGTGATAACCTATCGGTTGCTTTTGGGTCCTCTTATCACATGCTTTTCAAGACACTAAACCTACGTTGCTGCTTATGTTAAGTGCACTATTGTCAGTCAGATGTTTCATGTTCAGATCCATAATGAGCTTTCTCTGTAAAGTATATATTTCTATTTTTGCTGCTAAGTTTCTTAGCTAAAGCAATCATCCCAAATGCTAATTAGAATAGAAAAGAGTGTTAAAGGGGCGAGTACAACCAGGCACCGCTCAGCTACCCCTCAAGAGGCGCGCCACGGGCGCGCCCCAACACCTAGTGATGTTATAATTCGATGTGAACCAAGGGCAATTCGCTCGAGTTCTGATTTATGAAATAGATGCCATCAGGAAGGTGATGCCTTCAATTCATCATGTTCTTTGCGTGCCTAATTATGCTCTCATCCTCTTTTGTTGTATTCACAGTGTTTTTTCTGGCCAATGGTTTGTGAATCTTTGCAAGAGGATTATCAGCCCCCCAGTGACATTTGTGAAAAAAATATCATTCAAAGCATGGTGTTCTTTGCTGTTATTGTTCCTAATTTAAAGGGGACTGAGATTTCTACCTAGGAAATTTTAGTGAGGTTACCTTCAAATGATCGGACATCTGAAATAAATCTATTACTAAGACAAAGACATTGTGTTGTTTTTCATAATTTTCTTGAACAGTTTTGGAAGAAGCAAGCATGCAATGTTGATGAAGCCCAGTCGTTGACACTCCGGTATGAACCGAGGGCAGACCATCTTGCCTCTGAAACTGATCTTACATGCAAAGCTCTTGAGCAGCGGCTGATCAATTTAATGTTGTGATAGTAATAAGAGTTGTCGGTACTTCTTCTTTCCTGTACTATAAATACAAACATACGTGCTACACTACTTTTGTACAAACTGTAATGGGTGTATAATGGATCTGAGCTCATAATTTCTCTGCTGCCTCTGTGTTTATATACATTCTTGCTTTCCAGCAAATATCAATCCACACACAAGTACAATCACTTTGTGGACACCAGCTCGTATAATCTTACTATTTCTAGGCTTATCCATCTCACTTATTGATACATATGAATAGCATTACTAGGAATGCTCATGTCCATGAGCAAATGAGTGAATGTCATAATGTGGACCAAACGAGCTAGCTCAATGGGCGGCAGCAAACCTTGCACCGCAGATGAACGCCTCAAGACGCGCGCAATGGCGCGCCCCAACCCCTAGTTGGCAAGCAAGAACCGGCCCGTGTGCACGGGCAACGCGAGGACACCAACGCCGCCTCCCCTACTGCGGCGCCGAGCTGTGGGGCAGCGCAGGGCGGCTCAGGTGTCTCGTCGCCACCGCCTCACTCTCCTCCGCCCGTTGATGAGCAGGCCGGGGGCGGAACCCGCAAAGCTGGGAAATCGAGCTCCGTGGCGAGGGAGGGCGGCTCCGGAGTCTCCTCGCCATCACGCCCCCCTGCTCCGCCCGTCGATGGGCAGGCCGAGGGCCGAATCTTCGAAGCCGGAGGATCGAGTTCCGCTGCTGCGCACGCCAGGAGCAGGTGATGGAGCGTCTCTTGCGCTTGATATGTCGCGATCTGCTGTGTTTTCTTTGCAGATATCCGATCTCGACTTAGCGATTCTTGGTTTCTGTCGAATAGGCTGGATTGCCGAAGGCCAAGAAGACGTTCTTGAGCAAGATAATCAGCTTCAGCAAGAACAAGGTATAGCCTGAATCTCGTGTTTCTTGATTACACTGATTCTTTGCTCTTCTTTGTGCATTCTTGTGCCAATTTTTGTGTTCGGGATGTGGAATTTGTGACCTCAGAGTTCGTGTGGAATGTTGGTAAAAGGGATGAAACTTTTGGGCGAATGTTGGGGCCAATCTGGTTTTATTATACGCGCAGATTAGGCAAATCCTGATTATTACTACGTGCTCTTCTTGTCATCTTGGAATATGGAGGCAAGTGAACAACCTCTCTGTGATTAGTCAAAAACTCGAATATGTTTAAGATTTGGGTGCTGGTGCCTGTATCCATTCATTCTTATATCGTGTGGTAGCATATTCATCGCAGTGTACAGCGTTGGAAAACACTGGGAACATGTCTTTGTTTTAGGCATGCATATCTTGATCAGTGCTCCTGTGAAATTTTAGTTAGAGGTCCTAAAGCCAAAGGTAAGAGGTTTTAATGTAAATGGATGGTGTTATAGGCATAGTTAATTCATATGATTATTCAGGGTTGCTTACCTGGACATGATTCCCGTAGATCATTGGTCATTCACATGCAAAATCACTGACCACCGCCCACAAAATAAATAATTAAATTCACTGACCACTTACTCTGATTTTGGTCTAAAAGCTGTGATGTTTGGTTGGTTGGTACCTGAAACCGTCTTGGAAGCCTCACAACATGATTCTTGTAAACAGTTGCTAAAGTAAGATGTTTTGGATTTTGCAGCATCAGTTGTGTGATACTATTATTAGATTCTTCAAAAACTCCATCTCTCATTCCCCTATTTTGTATTCTTAAATCCTGGCTGTGATGTTTTAGTCTGTACAATTACTTATAAGTTTGGCAAGTTATATATGGATCTTAACCACAGGCGTGGAATATGATTTCGTGGAATATGCTTCTTACTTTCTTGTCTGAATGCTTAATAGTATGTTAACTTTGCAATGTGATGGAACAATAGACCTTATACCCTTGAGTGTATGAAACATTGCACATATTTCTCTATTTTTTTACTCAACAACAGCCAATCAATGTCAATGAAGGTTTCTTACATTTATTAGTAGTTCCAACCAATTCCGGAGAACGTGCAAACGAGAAAAGCAGAAGCAAAACAAAATCTGGATCACGTTTTAGATCTGTTGCTGCACAACAAAATTTCCATCAGGCTTTAGATCTGTTATTTCCTAGTTCTAATCAGCATAAACTGAATCCTCTTATCTGCCTGCGCAGTGCAGGCAATTTATTTCGAGGGCTCCCTTGATTATTGTGCTGAACAGATTCGTGCAATTCATTTACATGAAAGAGTAGATCCTGTGAATGCGTTGGACTTTCGTGGTCTCTACTCAGACTTTAGGCCAGTGAAAATTGACGGGGAGTGTTTCTACAGGAGCTTCATAATTTCCTACCTTGAAATTGTCCTTCTCCCTATTCGTTAGTACACTATAGGATGCATGCTCCCTGATCTAACTATCTTTGTTTATGCCGATGTACGACAGGAGCAAGTTCTTGATAGGCAAGACACAAATGAGGAAGAATGCCTCCTTGCAGCTATTGAAGAGGTGGCTGACGAGGAACATGCACGTTTCTCTGAATTTTCTAGTAGCCACAAAGTAAGTTCCTGACTTTTTCCACAATTGTGTTTTTTCTTGGATAAACATATTCGTAAGGGACAATTCTCTTCAAGTTACTGTACATGTCAAAATGGATTCAGCTGTCTAACCATCATTGTTGTATCATTTGAAGGAGATGCACAATTGCTTAGCAGTAGTGACATGGCATTGCAGTTTACGCCCTGTTGACGCAAACTCAAGTCTGAAGCTTATTATAATATTACAACCTGAAACCCAACTTAACAAAAATGCACCTTAAGTTTATTTGTAAGGGATACTAGTGTGACAATGTAAACCGCAAGAGTATAATTCTATGCTTCATTGAACACTGAAATGCTTCAGACCTGCCGCTTCTCATGATGTAGCCATCTTAACATTCTGTTACTAAGTATTCATACTCTTTAACTATTTTATAGTACTCCTAGATTGTTAATAACTGAAGTTTTTCAGGCGATTTGTTACCCTAGTTATGTTTGTCAATATCTTGTTATTTAGTATCAATAGTGTATGTAAGCACTTTTGTAACCGACGGTATCGCCTTACAGAGCTGTATGGAATGGTTACCAAATGCGATACTTTAACTCACGGATTGTTTCAGGCATTTAAGGAGTTGATAAAGAAAGTAAAGAGCTGGAAGAAAAAATGCAGATTGATCCCCGTATTAACTGAGAGGTTTTTGATATGTTTGGTTTTCTGCAATTCCAGCCAAGTATTGTGGCCGAATGCCTTCCATCTCACTGACTTAATCTGCTTCTTTGTCAGATACCTTAAGCGGAAACTTCTCAAGTTCTTCAGCACTTACGATCGAACAGAAGATAGCGAGAAAACACTTCTCAACTTATCCTTCAAAGTCATCAACCTATCTTTCCTTCAGTTCATCCCAATTAATGTTTCTGACACATTTTTGGTGGTTAGTTCTTGTTTTCCTCAGGTTAGTAGCAGCTATCTGGTTATGCTCGCACATGGCGGACTATGAAGAGGTTATACCTGGACTTGGAGAAAATGACAGTGTGACAGATGTGAGTATCAGCATATCTTCCTTCACATCATGTCATCCTGAATTTCCGATCCATTAGTTTCAACGTGCTGATTCAGTAGTAGACTGGCTTCTTTCGACACTTTTCAAGAACATCAACATTTGTCATGAAAATTTGTGCCCTTTTGCTTACATCAGCACAGGCTCTAGTTTCTGCATGGCGCTACAAGTATTCGGAGAGCAAAAAAATGAAATCAAACAACAGTATTATCACTTTAGAAATTGTGGTGCCTTTCAGAGTTCTGAAGCACAGCATATCTTCTCTTCATCTCCTTGATTAGCAGATAGGCAAAGGCTCGCCGTTCCACTCCTTGAGGCATTCCAACAGCGCGTCGATGTGCTTACCCTGGTTCATGGCAATAAACACCTTGTCCACCTCCTCCCCAGGTGACCGCGTCTTCTCTCCGGTCAAGTACACCGTTCCCAGCTCCTCGCGCACGAACCGGTACAGTGGGTATGATCGGCAGTCAGTGATACGGTTCGGTTCTGCAGCAGTGCCATTCTCCACTGCACCTCTAGCAGCCTCAACCTCCTGAGGCAGTGTCGCGCAGAGCTCCTGCTCAAATTTGGCAACCTTGGCAAACACCGAGGTCTCCACATTGCGCTCAGCCTCACCGTTGGCCAGGGCGTGCTCCACCAGCACCGCGCGCATCTTCTTCATGAGAGGGTAGTTGGCGCTGCAAGGGTCGTCCGCGTATGCAAACACCGCCTCGCGGTCAATTGTTTGGAGCAGGTCCTTCTCACAAAAACGTGCGTTGTGGAGGCCACCCATGTCATTTGTGATCAGGGTCTTCCTGGCCACTCTTGTGACACAATTCTTGACGGCGTTCTTGACATTCTCCTCGAGGTGGCGCAGGTCGATGGCTTGGCACAGCGCAACCAAAAATGTAGAGGACATGAGCTTCAGAATGTCGATGGCCTCGGCAGTCTTCCGAGCCGAGATTAATCCGAGGGAGTTAACGTCTTGGTTGTGTTGCTCCGCACTCTGGACATGGTTGGTCACAGGGTTGCCCAAGAATTGGAGCTCCGAGCAGTATGAAGCCATGGCAATCTCGGCACCCTTGAAGCCATAGTCCAGGCTTGGGTTGCGGCCACCTGAGAGGTTGGAGGGCAAACCATTGTTATAGAAGTCATTCACTAGCTCCGAGAACTGGGCAAACATGAGCTTGCCGATCGCAGCAACGGCAAGCCTCGTGTTGTCCATCGACACACCGATGGGTGTGCCTTGGAAGTTGCCACCGTGGATTGCCTTTCCACGAGATACGTCAATGAGTGGGTTGTCATTGACGGAGTTGATCTCGCGCTCGATCGACTTCGTCGCTGCACGGATGACCTCAATTTGTGGCCCAAGCCATTGCGGCGATGTGCGGAGAGCATATCTGTCTTGCTTTGGCTTCATCAATGGGTCGAGCTCACCAAGCTTCTTTGCGAGCATCATGTAGGAGCTGCCCTCCAGGATGTGCTCCATGATTGCCGCGGCCTCGATCTGTCCAGGGTGGTGCTTCAGCTTGTGTGTCAGATGGTCAGTGTACTCTGGCTTGCCGTTCATCACTTCGCAGAACACGGCTGACAAAACTTCAGCAAGCACACCAAGGACATTCGCTTCAAAGAGAACAATGGACGCGAGTCCAGAGCCCACCGCCGTGCCATTAACCATAGCAAGGCCTTCCTTGGGTTGCAGCTCAAAGAAGCCATGCTGGATGCCCGCAATCTTAAATGCTTCAGCGGCATTAACCTTGGTGCCATCGGGAGCCACAGCCACGGCATTTGGGCGGCCGGTGACAAGTCCCGCGATGTAGGAGAGCGGGACGAGATCGCCGGAAGCGGTGATGGTGCCCCGGAGAGGCAGGCACGGTGTAACGTTGGCGTTGAGCAGTGTGGTGATGGTCTCGAGAATCTCGAAGCGGATGCCGGAGTACCCTTGGAGCAGGGTGTTGACGCGGACAAGCATCGCCGCGCGCGTGGTGGCCGCTGGCAGCACGTGACCATCGCTGCCGGTGCCGAACGCCCCGGCGTTAAGGAACCGGATGAGCTCCCTCTGCAGAGCACCGCCCTCCTTGGTCCTCCGATGGGAGGTGGCGCCGAAGCCGGTGGTGACGCCATAGCTGTCGGTGCCGTTCGCCATGCTGGTCATGACCCATTCGCTGCTCTCCTTGACGCGGCCGCGGGCGGACTCGTTGAGCTTCACCCTGGCACCGTCGGCCGCGGCCACCGCCGCGACCTGGGCGATGGTCAAGCTGGCGCCCTTCATAACCACCACCGGCCTGCGGTACTCCTCCACCATCCGCTTGACGGCGTCCAGATGGCTCCCTGACAGCTCCTCTGCCACCTTCCCCCAGTTGAGCGGGTCAGCACTCCGTGGCTGGGCCACGCAAATACCATCGCTGCCGTTGGCGGCCATTGGTTTGATCAACACTGTATCTTGAAGTCTCGATGGAGCTGTTGCGAGAGAGAAGGGCTCGAGTACAGAGTACAGACCGGTGGTCTTTACTGTGTCAGCTGGACTTTTGATGTGGCGACTGACTGATGAAATTGTGGAGCAGCCGTGAGAGAGAAGAGCTCGTTGGAGTAGGAGGTCGGGATGCTCTTCTTGGATGGGAATGGAGGAGAGGGAAGGATTTAAATAGGCAGTGGACTGCACGCAGGGTGGGTGGGGAACTGGGGATTGGTGTGGACTGTGACTGGGATGGTTGTGTTGACCGCCGGACTGGACTTGGCACAAAGGTTGGGTTGGTGGCCTCGTGCGTGCGGACTTTGAACAAGGCCAAGAAAGGCAGCCGCTGCGATGATGGGATACCGGTATAATATGCGGTGCAAATGTGCTGCACGCGGTTGCTGCGTGATGGTGATGGTTTTCGTCTGCCATTCTCAGGCCAACTCCACCACAAGACCCCATTTTGTCCGGCTCTGTCCGTTTGGGGTAAAATGGACAAACCACACGACCCAACGCGCAATGAACTAGACCCATCTTGTCCGTTTTATGTCCGTCTGACCCTATTTCCAGACCAAACTTGGGCTGGATTTGGGGCCAAAGCGGACAGAACCGGACGCGTTCTGCACCCTCTCCGTCCGCGCCCGTCCGGGGTGACCCCACTTGTCACCCACCCACCCCCACCACTCTCTCTCTCTCTCTTCCTTTTTCTCTCTCTCCGACGTACCCACGCACATCTGCATGCGACGGCGAGCATGTGAGGTCGGAGCGGAGCGCGTCGGCCCGAGTGGGGAGCGGCGTAGGCGAGGCGGGGCGGAGCGTGCGCTGCTGTCGGCCGGCGCGGCGTGCGCGCGAGCGGCCGGCGCGGCGTGCCCGAGCGCGAGGGCGGGGCGGAGCTGCTGCGGTGGAGCATGCGAGGCGGGACGGAGCGCGGAGCTCGCGGCGAGGCAGGGCGGAGCGCGCGCTACTGCCGGCTGGCGCGGCGTGCGGGCGAGCTGTGCGCGAGCGGCGGCCCGGCCAGCGCGGGCGGGGCGGAGCTGCTGCGGCTGCGCGGCCGGCGCGGCGTGCGGCTACGGCGCGACCACGCGGGCGGGGCGGAGCGGAGCGCAAGCGCGCGAGGCGGAGGGCAGAGGGCGCGAGCACGGCATGCGCGCGGGGGGTGGGCGGCTGGAGCGGGCGTGCCGGCGAGCGGGGCTGTTGCCAGGGCGCGCGCGGGCGTGTGGCGGGCGCGAGGCGCGGAGGCTCGGGCCGGCGCTGCGGCGCGCACGGCCACGGCGGGCGGCCAGGGCGCGCGCGTAGGCCGGCGCTTGCTACGAGCGCGGCGGTGGGAGGCGACGCGGGATGCGAGCTCGGCCACGGCGGGGCTGCCAGGGCGCGGGCACGGCGCTGCGGGACGACCACGGCGGGGCGCGGCTCGTCACAGCCTCGTCCATTGCACCGGCGTGGCGAGAGCATGAGCTCGCGGGCGGGAAGGCGCATGCGTGGGCTGCTGTGTTTCGTAGTAATTTCAAAAAAATTCCTACGCACACGCAAGATCATGGTGATGCATAGCAACGAGAGGGGAGAGTGTGATCTACGTACCCTTGTAGATCGACAACGGAAGCGTTTGGTTGATGTAGTCGTACGTCTCCACGGTCCGACCGATCAAGCACCGAAACTACGGCACCTCCGAGTTCTAGCACACGTTTAGCTCGATGACGATCCCCGGACTCCGATTCAGCAAAGTGTCGGGGAAGAGTTCCGTCAGCACGACGGCGTGGTGACGATCTTGATGCACTACCGTCGCAGGGCTTCGCCTAAGCACCGCTACAATATTATCGAGGACTATGGTGGAAGGGGGCACCGCACACGGCTAAGAATATGATCACGTGGATCAACTTGTGTGTCTAGGGGTGCCCCCTGCCCCCATATATAAAGGAGCAAGGGGAGGAGGCCGGCCGGCCCTATAGGCGCGCCAAGGAGGAGTCCTCCTCCTAATAGGAGTAGGACTCCTACTAGGAGGGGGAAAGAAGTGGGGAGGGAGAGGGAAAGGGGGGCGCCCCCCCCTCTCCTAGTCCAATTTGGACCAGGGGGAGGAGGCGCGTGGCCCACCTATGGCTGCCCCTCTCTCTTTCCACTAAGGCCCATATGGCCCATTACTTCTCCCGGGGGGTTCCGGTAACCCTCCGGCTCTCCGGTTTTCTTCGAAATCACCCGGAACACTTCCGGTGTCCGAATATAGCCGTCCAATATATCAATCTTTATGTCTCGATCATTTTGAGACTCCTCGTCATGTCCATGATCACATCCGGGACTCTGAACTAATTTCGGTACATCGAAACTCATAAACTCATAATATAACTGTCATCGAAACTTTAAGCGTGCGGACCCTACGGGTTCGAGAACAATGTAGACATGACCGAGACACGTCTCCGGTCAATAACCAATAGCGGAACCTGGATGCTCATATTGGCTCCTACATATTCTACGAAGATCTCTATCGGTCAGACCGCATAACAACATACGTTGTTCCCTTTGTCATCGGTATGTTACTTGCCCGAGATTCGATCGTCGGTATCTTAATACCTAGTTCAATCTCGTTACCGGCAAGTCTCTTTACTCGTTTCGTAATACATCATCTCGCAATTAACTCATTAGTTGCAATGCTTGCAAGGCTTATGTGATGTGCATTATCGAGAGGGCCCAGAGATACCTCTCCGACAATTGGAGCGACAAATCCTAATCTCGAAATACGCCAACCCAACATGTACCTTTGGAGACACCTGTAGAGCACCTTTATAATCACCCATTTACGTTGTGACGTTTGGTAGCACACAAAGTGTTTCTCCGGCAAACGAGAGTTGCATAATCTCATAGTCATAGGAACATGTATAAGTCATGAAGAAAGCAATAGCAACATACTAAACGATCGGGTGCTAAGCTAATGGAATGGGTCATGTCAATCAGATCATTCACCTAATGATGTGATCCCGTTAATCAAATAACAACTCTTTGTTTATGGTTAGGAAACATAACCATCTTTGATTAACGAGCTAGTCAAGTAGAGGCATACTAGTGACACTCTGTTTGTCTATGTATTCACACATGTATTATGTTTCCGGTTAATATAATTCTAGCATGAATAATAAACATTTATCATGATATAAGGAAATAAATAATAACTTTATTATTGCCTCTAGGGCATATTTCCTTCAGTCTCCCACTTGCACTAGAGTCAATAATCTAGATTACACAGTAATGATTCTAACACCCATGGAGCCTTGGTGCTGATCATGTTTTGCTCGTGGAAGAGGCTTAGTCAACGGGTCTGCATCATTCAGATCCGTATGTATCTTGCAAATCTCTATGTCTCCCACCTGGACTAGATCCCGGATGGAATTGAAGCGTCTCTTGATGTGCTTGGTTTTCTTGTGAAATCTGGATTCCTTTGCCAAGGCAATTGCACCAGTATTGTCACAAAAGATTTTCATTGGACCCGATGCACTAGGTATGACACCTAGATCGGATATGAACTCCTTCATCCAGACTCCTTCATTTGCTGCTTCCGAAGCAGCTATGTACTCCGCTTCACATGTAGATCCCGCTACAATGCTTTGTTTAGAACTGCACCAACTGATAGCTCCACCGTTTAATGTAAACACGTATCTGGTTTGTGATTTAGAATCGTCCAGATCAGTGTCAAAGCTTGCATCAACGTAACCTTTTACGATGAGCTCTTTGTCACCTCCATATATGAGAAACATATCCTTAGTCCTTTTCAGGTATTTCAGGATGTTCTTGACCGCTGTCCGGTGATCCACTCCTGGATCACTTTGGTACCTCCCTGCTAGACTTATAGCAAGGCACACATCAGGTCTGGTACACAGCATTGCATACATGATAGAGCCTATGGCTGAAGCATAGGGAACATCTTTCATTTTCTCTCTATCTTCTGCAGTGGTCGGGCATTAAGTCTTACTCAACTTCACACCTTGTAACACAGGAAAGAACCCTTTCTTTGCTTGATCCATTTTGAACTTCTTCAAAACTTTGTCAAGGTATGTGCTTTGTGAAAGTCCAATTAAGCGTCTTGATCTATCTCTATAGATCTTAATGCCTAATATGTAAGCAGCTTCACCGAGGTCTTTCATTGAAAAACTCTTATTCAAGTATCCCTTTATGCTATCCAGAAATTCTATATCATTTCCAATTAGTAATATGTCATCCACATATAATATCAGAAAGGCTACAGAGCTCCCACTCACTTGTAAATACAGACTTCTCCAAAAGTCTGTATAAAACCAAATGCTTTGATCACACTATCAAAGCGTTTATTCCAACTCCGAGAGGCTTGCACCAGTCCATAAATGGATCGCTGGAGCTTGCACACTTTGTTAGCTCCCTTTTGGATCGACAAAACCTTCTGGTTGCATCATATACAACTCTTCTTCCAGAAATCCATTCAGGAATGCAGTTTTGACATCCATCTGCCAAATTTCATAATCATAAAATGCGGCAATTGCTAACATGATTCGGACAGACTTAAGCATCGCTACGGGTGAGAAGGTCTCATCGTAGTCAATCCCTTGAACTTGCCGAAAACCTTTTGCGACAAGTCGAGCTTTGTAGACAGTAATATTACCGTCAGCGTCAGTCTTCTTCTTGAAGATCCAATTATTCTCAATTGCTTGCCGATCATCGGGCAAGTCAACCAAAGTCCATACTTTGTTCTCATACATGGATCCCATCTCAGATTTCATGGCTTCAAGCCATTTTGCGGAATCTGGGCTCACCATCGCTTCTTCATAGTTCGTAGGTTCATCATGATCTAGTAGCATGACTTCCAGAACAGGATTACCGTACCACTCTAGCGCGGATCTCACTCTGGTTGATCTACGAGGTTCAGTAGTATCTTGTTCTGAAATTTCATGATCATCATCATTAGCTTCCTCACTAACTGGTGTAGGTGTCACTGAAACAGTTTTCTGTGATGCACTACTTTCCAATAAGGGAGCAGGTACAGTTACCTCGTCAAGTTCTACTTTCCTCCCACTCACTTCTTTCGAGAGAAACTCCTTCTCTAGAAAGTTTCCGAATTTAGCAACAAAAGTCTTGCCCTCGGATCTGTGATAGAAGGTGTATCCAATAGTTTCCTTTGGATATCCTATGAAGACACATTTCTCCGATTTGGGTTCGAGCTTATCAGGTTGAAACTTTTTCACATAAGCATCGCAGCCCCAAACTTTCAGAAACGACAACTTTGGTTTCTTGCCAAATCACAGTTCATAAGGCGTCGTCTCAACGGATTTTGATGATGCCCTATTTAACGTGAATGCGGCCGTCTGTAGAGCGTATCCCCAAAACGATAGCGGTAAATCAGTAAGAGACATCATAGATCGCACCATATCTAGTAAAGTACGATTACGACGTTCGGACACACCATTACGCTGTGGTGTTCCGGGTGGCGTGAGTTGCGAAACTATTCCACAATTTTTCAAATGTACACCAAACTCGTAACTCAAATATTCTCCTCCACGATCAGATCGTAGAAACTTTATTTTCTTGTTACGATGATTTTCAACTTCACTCTGAAATTCTTTGAACTTTTCAAATGTTTCAGACTTATGTTTCATTAAGTAGATATACCCATATCTGCTTAAGTCATCTGTGAAGGTGAGAAAATAACGATATCCGCCACGAGCCTCAATATTCTTTGGACCACATACATCTGTATGTATGATTTCTAACAAACCTGTTGCTCTCTCCATAGTACTGGAGAACGGTGTTTTAGTCATCTTGCCCATGAGGCACGGTTCGCAAGTACCAAGTGATTCATAATCAAGTGGTTCCAAAAGTCCATCGGTATGGAGTTTCTTCATGCGCTTTATACCGATATGACCTAAAAGGCAGTGCCACAAATAAGTTGCACTATCATTATCAACTCTGCATCTTTTGGTTTCAACACTATGAATATGTGTGTCACTACTATCGAGATTCAACAAAAATAGACCACTCTTTAAGGGTGCATGACCATAAAAGATATTACTCATATAAATAGAACAACCATTATTCTTAGATTTAAATGAATAACCGTCTCGCATCAAACAAGATCCAGATATAATGTTCATGCTTAACGCTGGCACCAAATAACAATTATTTAGGTCTAATATTAATCCCGAAGGTAGATGTAGAGGTAGCGTGCCGACTGCGATCACATCGACTTTGGAACCGTTTCCCACGCGCATCGTCACCTCGTCCTTAGCCAATCTTCGCTTAATCCGTAGTCCCTGTTTCGATTTGCAAATATTAGCAACAGAACCAGTATCAAATACCCAGGTGCTACTGCGAGCATTAGTAAGGTACACATCAATAACATGTATATTACATATACCTTTGTTCACCTTGCCATCCTTCTTATCCGCCAAATACTTGGGGCAGTTCCGCTTCCAGTGACCAGTCTGCTTGCAGTAGAAGCACTCAGTTTCAGGCTTAGGTCCAGGTTTGGGTTTCTTCTCTTGAGTAGCAACTTGCTTGCTGTTCTTTTTGAAGTTCCCCTTCTTCTTCCCTTTGCCCTTTTTCTTGAAACTAGTGGTCTTGTTGACCATCAACACTTGATGCTCCTTCTTGATTTCTACCTCCGCAGCTTTCAGCATTGCGAAGAGCTCGAGAATAGTCTTATTCATCCCTTGCATATTATAGTTCATCACGAAGCTCTTGTAGCTTGGTGGCCGTGATTGGAGAATTCTGTCAATGACGCAATCATCTGGAAGATTAACTCCCAATTGAATCAAGTGATTATTATACCCAGACATTTTGAGTATATGCTCACTGACAGAACTGTTCTCCTCCATCTTGCAGCTATAGAACTTATTGGAGACTTCATATCTCTCAATCCGGGCATTTGCTTGAAATATTAACTTCAACTCCTGGAACATCTCATATGCTCCATGACGTTCAAAACGTCGTTGAAGTCCCGATTCTAAGCCGTAAAGCATGGCACACTGAACTATCGAGTAGTCATCAGCTTTGCTTTGCCAGGCGTTCATAACATCTGGTGTTGCTCCAGCAGCAGGCCTGGCACCCAGCGGTGCTTCCAGGACGTAATTCTTCTGTGCAGCAATGAGGATAATCCTCAAGTTACGAACCCACTCCGTGTAATTGCTACCATCATCTTTCAACTTTGCTTTCTCAAGGAACGCATTAAAATTCAACGGAACAACAACACGAGCCATCTATCTACAATCAAGCATAAACAAGCAAGATACTATCAGGTACTAAGTTTCATGATAAATTTAGGTTCAATTAATTTACTTAAAGAACTCCCACTTAGATAGACATCCCTCTAATCCTCTAAGTGATTACGTGATCCAAATCAACTAAACCATGTCCGATCATCACGTGAGATGGAGTAGTTTCATTGGTGAACATCATTATGTTGATCATATCTACTATATGATTCACGCTCGACCTTTCGGTCTCCGTGTTCCGAGGCCATATCTGTATATGCTTGGCTCGTCAAGTATAACCTGAGTATTCTGTGTGTGTAACTGTTTTGCACCCGTTGTATTTGAATGTAAAGCTTATCACACCCGATCATCACGTGGTGTCTCAGCACGAAGAACTTTCGCAACGGTGCATACTCAGGGAGAACACTTCTTGATAATCAGTGAGAGATCATCTTATAATGCTACCGTCAATCAAAGCAAGATAAGATGCATAAAAGATAAACATCACATGCAATCAATATAAGTGATATGATATGGCCATCATCATCTTGTGCTTGTGATCTCCATCTTCGAAGCATCGTCGTGATCACCATCGTCACCGGCGCGACACCTTGATCTCCATCGTAGCATCGTTGTCGTCTCGCCAATCTTATGCTTCCACGACTATCGCTACGCTTAGTGATAAAGTAAAGCATTACAGCGCGATTGCATTGCATACAATAAAGCGACAACCATATGGCTCCTGCCAGTTGCCGATAACTCGGTTACAAAACATGATCATCTCATACAATAAAATTTAGCATCATGTCTTGACCATATCACATCACAACATGCGCTGCAAAAACAAGTTAGACGTCCTCTACTTTGTTGTTGCAAGTTTTACGTGGCTGCTACAGGCTTAAGCAAGAACCAATCTTACCTACGCATCAAAACCACAACGATAGTTTGTCAAGTTGGTGCTGTTTTAACCTTCGCAAGGACCGGGCGTAGCCACACTCGGTTCAACTAAAGTTGGAGAAACTGTCACCCGCAAGCCACCTATGTGCAAAGCACGTCGGGAGAACCGGTCTCGCGTAAGCGTACGCGTAATGTCGGTCCGGGCCGCTTCGTCCAACAATACCGCCGAACCAAAGTATGACATGCTGGTAAGCAGTATGACTTATATCGCCCACAACTCACTTGTGTTCTACTCGTGCAAATAACATCAACATATAAAACCTAGGCTCGGATGCCATTGTTGGGTTTCGTAGTAATTTCAAAAAAATTCCTACGCACACGCAAGATCATGGTGATGCATAGCAACGAGAGGGGAGAGTGTGATCTACGTACCCTTGTAGATCGACAACGGAAGCGTTTGGTTGATGTAGTCGTACGTCTCCACGGTCCGACCGATCAAGCACCGAAACTACGGCACCTCCGAGTTCTAGCACACGTTTAGCTCGATGACGATCCCCGGACTCCGATTCAGCAAAGTGTCGGGGAAGAGTTCCGTCAGCACGACGGCGTGGTGACGATCTTGATGCACTACCGTCGCAGGGCTTCGCCTAAGCACCGCTACAATATTATCGAGGACTATGGTGGAAGGGGGCACCGCACACGGCTAAGAATATGATCACGTGGATCAACTTGTGTGTCTAGGGGTGCCCCCTGCCCCCATATATAAAGGAGCAAGGGGAGGAGGCCGGCCGGCCCTATAGGCGCGCCAAGGAGGAGTCCTCCTCCTAATAGGAGTAGGACTCCTACTAGGAGGGGGAAAGAAGTGGGGAGGGAGAGGGAAAGGGGGGCGCCCCCCCTCTCCTAGTCCAATTTGGACCAGGGGGAGGAGGCGCGTGGCCCACCTATGGCTGCCCCTCTCTCTTTCCACTAAGGCCCATATGGCCCATTACTTCTCCCGGGGGGTTCCGGTAACCCTCCGGCTCTCCGGTTTTCTTCGAAATCACCCGGAACACTTCCGGTGTCCGAATATAGCCGTCCAATATATCAATCTTTATGTCTCGACCATTTTGAGACTCCTCGTCATGTCCATGATCACATCCGGGACTCTGAACTAATTTCGGTACATCAAAACTCATAAACTCATAATATAACTGTCATCGAAACTTTAAGCGTGCGGACCCTACGGGTTCGAGAACAATGTAGACATGACCGAGACACGTCTCCGGTCAATAACCAATAGCGGAACCTGGATGCTCATATTGGCTCCTACATATTCTACGAAGATCTCTATCGGTCAGACCGCATAACAACATACGTTGTTCCCTTTGTCATCGGTATGTTACTTGCCCGAGATTCGATCGTCGGTATCTTAATACCTAGTTCAATCTCGTTACTGGCAAGTCTCTTTACTCGTGGATCAACTTGTGTGTCTAGGGGTGCCCCCTGCCCCCGTATATAAAGGAGCAAGGGGAGGAGGCCGGCCGCCCCTATAGGCGCGCCAAGGAGGAGTCCTCCTCCTAATAGGAGTAGGACTTCTACTAGGAGGGGGAAAGAAGTGGGGAGGGAGAGGGAAAGGGGGGCGCCGCCCCCCCTCTCCTAGTCCAATTCGGACCAGGGGGGGGAGGAGGCGCGCGGCCCACCTATGGCTGCCCCTCTCTCTTTCCACTAAGGCCCATATGGCCCATTACTTCTCCCGGGGGGTTCCGGTAACCCTCCGGCTCTCCGATTTTCTCCGAAATCACCCGGAACACTTCCGGTGTCCGAATATAGCCGTCCAATATATCAATCTTTATGTCTCGACCATTTTGAGACTCCTCGTCATGTCCGTGATCACATCCGGGACTCCGAACTAACTTCGGTACATCAAAACTCATAAACTCATAATATAACTGTCATCGAAACCTTAAGCGTGCGGACCCTACGGGTTCGAGAACAATGTAGACATGACCGAGACACGTCTCCGGTCAATAACCAATAGCGGAACCTGGATGCTCATATTGGCTCCTACATATTCTACGAAGATCTTTATCAGTCAGACCGCATAACAACATACATTGTTCCCTTTGTCATCGATATGTTACTTGCCCGAGATTCAATCGTCGGTATCTCAATACCTAGTTCAATCTTGTTACTGGCAAGTCTCTTTACTCGTTCCGTAATACATCATCTTGCAACTAACTTTATTAGTCGCAATGCTTGCAAGGCTTATGTGATGTGTATTACCGAGAGGGCCCAGAGATACCTCTCCGACATTCGGAGCGACAAATCCTAATCTCGAAATAAGCCAACCCAACATGTACCTTTGGAGACACCTGTAGAGCACCTTTATAATCACCCATTTACGTTGTGACGTTTGGTAGCACACAAAGTGTTCCTCCGGCAAACGGGAGTTGCATAATCTCATAGTCATAGGAACATGTATAAGTCATGAAGAAAGCAATAGCAACATAGTAAACGATCGGGTGCTAAGCTAATGGAATGGGTCATGTCAATCAGATCATTCACCTAATGATGTGATCCTGTTAATCAAATAACAACTCTTTGTTCATGGTTAGGAAACATAACCATCTTTGATTAACGAGCTAGTCAAGTAGAGGCATACTAGTGACACTCCGTTTGTCTATGTATTCACACATGTATTATGTTTCCGGTTAATATAATTCTAGCATGAATAATAAACATTTATCATGATATAAGGAAATAAATAATAACTTTATTATTGCCTCTAGGGCATATTTCCTTCATGGGCGTGTGGCCGAGGCGGACGCGAGGCAGACAGTTTGGGGTTAGCAGCCGCGTTGGGTGCCTCGAGCAAGAGCCGGACATGTGTGTCCATTTTAGTCCCCATTGCCACCTCAAAGGGACAAAAAACGGTTGAAGCGGACGTCCGTTTGGGGTCTTGCGGTGGAGTTGGCCTTAGGTCGCTGATTAACCATTCGGCGGCCATCTTTTGATCAAGTCTGGTTTGGAGATGAGCTCACATTACTGTTCTAGGCTGTTTTACAGTTATTAGGGGGCTGTTCGGCAGTCCACCAGCTCCCTGGATTTTAGGAATCTGGGGAGTGCCGATTCACTCACTCCGCAGTTTTGAACTAAAACTCCGTTAGCTCCGGGAGCAGCTGAGGGACTCCAAACAGTCCCTAGGTATGTCCTAGTCTGATTCTTGTATGATTAGGTGAGACTGGTTCTTTGCAAATGCATGGTACGTACTGTAGCGGAGCTCTGATGTACGACATGGCTTTTGACCATGACTTGAAGATATACCTGCAAAAAAAGACTCGAAGACGGCAAGTTCACACAGAAGACCTCTTATAGGTGTACGTATATTGTCAAAAAGAGCCTCCTCCCTTCCTCGTGCCGCCGCGCCTGTGAAGGCCGCGGCGAGGCCTTTCTCTCGACGCGATAGCCTCCTCTCGCCGACCAAGCCTCCCACGTGATTCAGCCACCGCCGGCGGCTGCTGATCGCGCCGGCGCGGATCCAGTTGTCCCGCCCTTCCCCTCCTCACCTCCCTTCCCTTCGGTCAGCCGGCTGCTGCCCGTCCCGCCCCTCCCCTCCTCAACTCACCTTCTGTAGACTATCCTACCCCCTCCCCAACCCTATGTAAATATCTAATGTAACTCTTCTAGACTACTATTTTGTGTCTGTGACTTTCTCTTATTAATTAAAGGTCAATGGGGGCTTCCCCTACTGTCCAGAGGTTTAAGAAAAATGGCAATTTGACTTTGGAACAAGACTTTCAAAGTCAATTTCGAATACTACTCCACTCCTGTTTTTCCGGTGCATCTCGCGAAGGATCTCATGAAGGATCAATACTGTGACGCTTGGATAATTAAGCTACAGTAACCCTCGACTAATGTTGCCACCTCACCACGATTACTGTTGATAATCTCGCGTTGATTCAAAACTCGTTCAAATTCAAATTTAAATAAAGTCAAACTAGAAGTTTTCAAACATTTAAAACTAAAATGTTCTAAACAAGTCAACTAAATCATAAGTAATTATGGTGGAGAATTCACATCTTTATAATATAATTAAAGGTTATATAATAAATAAAACAGTAGTTAAAACCACCAAATAAGGGCCTTTCAATTTTTATAAAATATTAAATTTTTTATTTTGGGATAAGAATTATTGTGGCAGTAGTATATTATAAACACTAATTTAGGTATTGTTTGTGTATTTTATAAAACAAAATTAAATAGAGAATAAAATAGAAAACTACTAATAGAAAAATAAGTAAAACAAAAAGTAAAACAAAATAGTAAAAAGGAAACACCCGGCCAACTGGGCCAACTTGGCCCAGCCGAACTGGCCCAACCACCCCCACCTACAAAGCCCCCCCATTCTCCTGTAACCCTATCCCCACCTCCACTTTTCCCACTCCCCGTGATCCCCTCGCTCCCTCTCCACTCCCCCCCTATCCAGATCGGGGCAGCGGACACCGGCGACCGCGCCGCCTCGCGCTCCGCCGCTGGCGCCCAACCCCAGCATCGCCCCGCCACCTCGTCGCCGTCCTCCTCACGGCCCCGTGCCCTCTCCCTCGTGGCCCGATGCCTGCTCGACGCCATCAACGTCGCTGCCACCTCGCGCCGTCGTCGGACCCGGCCGGAACACCTCCTCGACCCCGCACCTCCTCCTCGCCTCCCGTTGCCTAGTCCCTACACTGCTGGTGAGGCCACGGCCTCCCTCTCCTCTTCTCCCCCTTCCCTGTTGCATGCCGCCTTGCCGCGCCCGAGCTCGCGCGCGCTCACCGCGGCCTCGCCCCGCCCGGCGTGCCGTTGCGAATGCCCGCTGCCGTGCCAAGCCGCATGCCACCGCCCCGCAGTCGCCGCCGGCGCGCCGCGCTCGCAGCCGCCCGCTGCCGCGCCCTCAACCGCCCGCACCTCCTCCGGCCTTCTCTCTAGTCGCTCGTACCCACCGCCGCTGCCAACTGCGGCCCCGCGCCGATGCAGCCCCGCAACCTGTCGCGCGCCCTGGCCCCTGCCCGTGCTGCCGTCCGCCCCCACACGCGCCTGCCGCCGCACTGCTGCGGCCCGACCGCGGCCTCCGCTCGCTGGCCCTGCCGTCCACCGCTGCCGGCGCCGCCCTGTCCTCTCGCCCCGCCGCGCTTGCTCCGGCCAGCCGTGGCCGTCGGCCGCGCACCCCCCGCGGCCATCTCCTGTGACCGGCACTGGCGCCCTGGCGCGCCCCTTCGCTCGTGACCGTTCGGGCGGGTTCGCCCGCCCGTTACCCGCGCCCAAACCCGCTAGGCCTTCCCTGGGGCCAATGACAGGAGGGCTCCGCCTCCAGAACGCTTTTTTTAAATAATAATAGTTAATTAAATAATTAATTAACTTAATTAATTTTGATTAATTAAACTAAACAATTTATTAAACTAATTAATCATAATTAGATTAATCTAATAACTAATTAAGCTAACTACTGTTAGTTAATTAATCAACCAATGACAGTGGGGCCCACCCCTAATTAATCCCGATTAGGTTAATTATAAATGGTTAATCAAAATATGTCACTGACCAGTGGGACCCACTGGTCAGGTTGACCAGTCAACCCTGTTGACTGCTGATGTCATGCTGACGTCAGCAAGCTCTGTTTTGGATAATGTTGAATTAAAATAATTAAATAAATCTTAAAAATGATTTAAATCTTTTAAAATTAATATAAAATAAACCGTAGCTTGGATGGAAAAACTTTGTACATGAAAGTTGCTGAGAACGACGAGACGAATCCGGATACGCAGCCCGTTCGTTCGCCACGCATCCCTAGCATAGCTAACACGCAACTTTTTCCCTCCAATTCATCTGTCCGAAAACGCGAAACACCGGGGATACTTTCTCGGATGTTTCCCCCCTTCACCGGTATCACCTCATACCGCGTTAGGGCACCCCTAGCATCTCTACTTGTCATGTCATGCATCTGTTTGCATTGTATTCATTGTTTCTTCCCCCTCTTCTCTCCGGTAGACTACGAGGTTGAAGCTGCTGCTGGTGCCCCGATCGACTACGCTGTTGACGACCCCTCTTTCTTGCCAGAGCAACTAGGCAAGCCCCCCTGATCACCAGATATCGCCTACTCTTCTCTCTACTGCTTGCATTAGAGTAGTGTAGCATTTACTGCTTTCCGTTAATCATATTCTGATGCATAGCCAGTCATTGTTGTTACAACTGTTGATACCTTACTTGCAATCCTAAATGCTTAGTATAGGATGCTAGTTTATCATCAGTGGCCCTGCTTTCTTGTCCGTCTGCCATGCTATACTATCGGGCCGTGATCACTCGGGAGGTGATCACGGGTGTATACTTATATACGTATTATATGATACCTATGGTGACTAAAGTCGGGTCGGCTCGTAGAGTACCCGCGAGTGATTCACGGATTGGGTCCGAAAGGACGTTTGTCCGGACGGCCCTCTGAGTGAACCTTTGTGGCGGAGCGACATGAGGCAGGGTGAGACCACCTAGGAGAGAGGTGGGCCTGGCCCTGGTCGGCGTCCGCGGTTATTTCAAAATAACACGCTTAACGAGATTGGGGTATTTGATCTGAGTCTGGCT
This sequence comes from Triticum urartu, assembly GCF_003073215.2. NCBI lineage: Eukaryota > Viridiplantae > Streptophyta > Magnoliopsida > Poales > Poaceae > Triticum > Triticum urartu. The sequence goes on from NC_053023.1 coordinate 195,340,167, forward strand.
ACTGGCCTATACGCACTAACCAACTACGCGGGAACAGTTATGGGCACTCGACGTCGTGGTATCAGCCGAAGCCTTCGTGACGTCAGCGATTGAGCGGCGCGTGCCGAGTTGGACTGGAATGCCTGCTCTTGTATAAGGGAGGCTAGGTCTGCTCACCGACCGCGTACGCAACATGCAGGTGTGCAATGGGCCCAGACCCCTGCGCCATAGGATTTAGACCGGCGTGTTGACCTCTCTGTTGTGCCTAGGTAGGGCTGCGACGTGTTGATCTTCCGAGGCCGGGCATGACCCAGGAAAGTGTGTCCGGACAAAGGGCATCGAGCGTGTTGGAAAATATGGTGCACCCCTGCAGGGAAGTTAATCTATTCGAATAGGCGTGATCTTCGGTAACATGATGACTTGGAGTTGTACCTTGACCTTATGACAACTAGAACCGGATACTTAATAAAACACACCCTTCCAAGTGCCAGATACAACCGGTGATCGCTCTCTCACAGGGCGACGAGGAGAGGATCATCGGGTAGGATTATGCTATGCGATGCTACTTGGTGAACTTACCATCTATTATGTTCTTCTGCTGCAAGATGGAGGTTACCAGAAGCGCAGTCTTCGATAGGACTAGCTATCCCCTTCTTATTTCGGCATTCTGCAGTTCAGTCCACATATGCTACCCCTTTTTCATTTGATACCAATGCATGCATATGTAGTGTAGCTCCTTGCTTGCGAGTACTTTAGATGAGTACTCACGGTTGCTTTGCTCTCCATTTCCCCCTTTCTATACCCGATTGCTGCGACCAGACGATGGAGTCCAGGAGCTAGACGCCACTGTCGATGACGACTGCTACTACTCAGGAGGTGCCTACTACTATGTGCAGGCCGCTGACGGCGACCAAGAGTAGTTTAGGAGGATCCCAGGCAGGAGGCATGCGCCTCTTTCGATTTGTATCCCAGTTTGTGCTAGCCTTCTTAAGGCAAAGTTGTCTAACTTATGTCTGTACTCAGATATTGTTGCTTCCGCTGACTCGTCCATGATCGAGCTCATGTATTCGAGCCCTCGAGGCCCTTGATTTTTAATATGATACTTGTATGACTTATTTTATTTATAGAGTTGTGTTATGATATCTTCCCGTGAGTCCCTGATCTTGATCGTACACGTTTGCATGTATGATTAGTGTATGGTTGAATCGGGGGCATCACAAGTTGGTATCAGAGTCGACTGCCTGTAGGAATCCCCTTCCACACTCCTTGGCCGAAGTTGACTCTAGTCATTGAAAAACTTTTACTAACATGGCTGTGTGTCTTACGGACCCACGTCGCCACTGGGTGGTATTAGGATCTTTTATTTCTCGTCCATACTCTGGGACTCTGATCACTCTTCTATTCGGGTTAAATGATTTTACTAAATCTGACTCTAGGTTCTCGTAACTACTTCTCCCGGAGAGCCCCTTACCACAGATGATCGCCTACTTCACCAGAAGATTTTGAAGATACTCTTCGATCATTCCCGAGACCCTTGTGCCCTCTGTGTCGGAGTAATGGGTCACGGGTAGGCTAACCCGAGGCCCAGAACCTTTCAAGACATCGGGGCTGGCTGCGCCCCTCAAGGCAGCAAGATGAAATGCCGCCTTCTGGTGGTCGGCTGAAGGAATAGTCGGCTGCCCGTAGACGGCCGAGTTCCAGAGGCCGACTTCAAGACCAGCCGACTCCTAGTTGGCGGCTTCTAGAGAAGCCGGCCCCTAGCAGTCGGCCCATGGCGCCAACAAAGCCCGCGCCCTCATCAAGAAAGACAAGACAGGGAGTGACTACAGTATAGACCATCCCCCTCCCCCCGATCCAGGGACGGGCGTGGCCACAGTGCACCGTACCGGCGGAGATCTCCGCCCGGCGCGGCACTGTTGCCACGCCACTCCTGACATCACCACAAGCAGGCGGGGTCCTGCTCCCACGATGGCCTGTCGGTACGACCCAAGTACGACGGGCCCCATCAATCAGCGAGAGCCTGGAAGACGGCTAGAGCCCCACCAGTCGGACCCGAGGGAGGTCGGCCCCCAGCAGTCGGCCCGCAGCAGTCGGCCCGCCCCTTCCTCGGGTCCCACGCGCCATTAACCAGACGAGACACAGAGTGGCTACAGTAATCGTCCGCCAGGCGGCGAAGCTGTAGCCACGATCCCCTGACCAAGCCTGCGTCATTAGTGTCATGGCTACAGTGATCAGCAGCCGACAAGACCCGAGAGCGGCGGAGGCGGCCTGTCGGCCCCGTACTTGACCAGTCGGCGGTGCCCCCCAAACGGCGGGCCCCAGCAGCCGGCGGACAAAGTGACTGACAGTCGGGCCCTACGCTCCGCTGGATTACCATTGTACCCCTGGGGGTAGGTCTATATAAACCCCCCAGGGCACCCATGCAAAGGGTTCCCAACCTGTTAGAACTAGACCAGCCCATAGAGGAAGGAGAGAGCTAGCCTTGCCTTCTCCTACCTCTAGCATATAGCTCAAGGAGCACCATTGTACTCACTTGCGCCTTAGTGATCATGCGGAGACCCCGCAGAGCAGGACTAGGGGTGTTATCTCCTAGGAGAGCCCCGAACCTGGGTAAAGTACGCCGGTGTTCGTGTCTACGCCTCATCCCGCTTCCCGGCACTGACGACGTTCTACTCGCTCCCACCATGATAAGCCATCCATTGGCATATGTCGCACCCAACCCCCGACATTTGGTGCCCATTGTGGGGCAAGGTGCACCGTCTCCCGGAGACCTGTTCTGGACGGGAACCCTGTTCCTTCCTGGCGAGCGCAGCCAGCCCGGCATGCCAGACGGCGTCTGCGCCGAGGCGCTACACAGTGCGGAGATCGCCTACGCAGCGAGCTGCCTCACCGATCTTGCTGGCAAGATTAGCCTGTCCGACGAGCCCGCGTCCAACGCGGGTACCGATGGCCCCGAAGGCTGCCTCGTGGGCCTCCTCGATCAACTCCACGTCGCCAGCGAGCCTGCTGCTGACTTGGAGTCGGTTGGCTCGACCGACCCGATGTTGGTCGACTCCGACACAGCTTTGCTTGACACGTTCCCCTCTCATGTGGTGGTCTACGACGAGCCGCTTCCTCGCGCAAAGAGCGGCGAAAGCGCTGTCACGGAGGTGCTAGTCATCGGCCACAGCGAGCACTCCGGCGAGGGTGCTCACGACCCGCTCGATGCGTCATTCCAAGACCTGACGGCGCCCATCCCATAAGACGCCAACGCCGAGATGCTGGAAGCACGCTGCATCCAGCTCATCGAGGGCGCTAGGAAGCTGGCCAGCATGAGACGCCTATCGAAGGCCTACCGGCGCGAGATGGACTGCTCTGTGGGCGGCACGCTGGCTCCCCTCGAGTCACCATGTATAGTGAAGAGGAGGCAGAAGAAGCACGACAAGACGACATCGACCTGCTGGAAGAGGGCCGGCTGCTGGCACTCAGCCGGTCCAGCATCTACCAGCAAGGTCTGCGCCGATACTACAACCGAAAGGTCAAGCCAAGATCCTTCAAAGAGGGAGATCCTGTGCTCCGACTGATCCAGCAAACAGCCGGCCAGCACAAACTCTCGGCATCTTGGGAAGGCCCCTTCATCATCAGCAAGGTGTTGGGTAACGACTCCTACTACCTCATCGATGCTCAGAAGCCTCGAGCACGCAAAAGAGACGACTCCGGCAGGGAGACAAAGCGTCCGTGGAATGTGAATCTCCTTCGAAGGTTTTACAGTTAAAAACAATATGTATCACGCCGACTTTTGTATTAAATACGAAGACTCCGGGTTCCCCGAGTAGAGCTCGGGGACTGCCCTTCTTTATCTATAAGACAAGTGTTACGTCTATCCTTTGTATCATTTCATAATCTGTCTGGCACCGGGTTCGACCAGTCGACCTGGGGACTTGCCGCCTTGTACTATGAAATGCTTCCTGCAGCTGGACAAGTAGTGTGTCGGCACCCTAGCTTTCTCCCGCCAAGAGGCCGCAGCTTGCTGAGCGGCTGTTCGGTCGGCAGGAGTCAAGGTGAAAAGGGCGCCTGCATGAAAAATGGTTAAGGACTTAAGGCATTTACATAGTCCAAGCCGGTTTCTCGCCTCACCAGCCGGTTGCCGAGCAACCGGCTAGCCGGCTTCTACTTAACTTGCCAAGAAAACTCTAGCCGACTAAGTACTTGCCTTCCCAAAGTGGCTAAGTACTTGACCCAGCCACAGTCCGTAGAGCAGCTGTTCGACTGGCAAGACGGCAACCAAGAGAAGGCGGCAAAGGAAAAAGCTTAAAGAGTAGAAGGCAAGGAAAAGTAGAACTCGGATAAAATATTTACACATCAAAGGCCCCTGGCCGACATCCAGCATAAGTTTCAAAGTACACCCCGCGGGAGGAATTGTGCAAAGCTAACAAAGTTCATTGAGACTAATAAGCAGGGAAAAATAAAAAGTAAAGTGGCAGCCTAGGGATCGGCAGACGGGTTCGGTGGAGTGGTGGAGTCGGTGACGCCGGCTGGTCGGTTCCCGCTTGGTCCCCTTCAGCGGCAGCCGGCTCGTTGCTGGAGGCGCGATCGAGTTGGGGCTGGCCGTCCGCTCCCACCTCTGGCGCCTCCTCTTCGCCTTCCTCCTCGTCGTCTTCTCCCTCGTCACTAGAGTCGATCACCTCGGCCGAGTCTTCGCCCTCCTCCGGGTTCAGCCCAAACCACTCCGGCAGCGCCTCGGTGCCATCCTCAGCCGGCTCCGGGATGAAGACTCCGGTGTCGGTATACTCGGCGATGGCCGCCGCCTGCTTGACGAGTTCACCCTCCACCATCACCAGCTCCTCCTGGGCCTCCTGTCGGAACGTGTTCAACTGGGCTAGATCTAGCCCAGGGTACCACGCCTTGACGAACTCCAAATCCCAGCGCGCTTCGGCCCGGGCCGAGGAGCCCTTCCACGCCTCAAGGCGGCCAGCCGCCACCTCCAGCCAGTCGGTAGTCCGGCTGGGGGCGGGGCCGGCCTGTCAGGCCACAAGGCGGTGATCGCCTGGGCGCCGACACGTTGAAGGTGGCGCAGCATCCGATGGGCCGGCCGAAGACGGGCCTGGATGCTAAGAAGCTGCTCGCGAAGGGTGCGAGGGGCATTGGCGGCGATCTCTTCGCCCCCCGCCCTTCGTTCTTCGCGATCGGCCTCGATAGCCTGGTTGGTGGCACCAGATTGGCCTGGAAAGAAGTCTGACGGGATTAAGCAAGAGAGTCAGAACAAAGAGAAAGAAGCCGGCTTGACTAGAGGCCGGCGATGTAAAAGAAGAGTAAGGAAGGTTGCCTACCGTCAACCAAATCCTCGATTTCGCCAAAGCCGGCTGTCAGCATCGCCTCCTTGTCGGTCCAGGCGGAGCGTTCGATCTCGAACTCGGCAAGAAGACCCGCCTCCTTGTCCTCCGCCTCCTTTTGGGCCTTCTGGAGAAGCCCTGCCTGCTCTGCCAGCTGCATGGCCAGCTGGTTACATTCTCCAGCCAGCTTGCTGCAGTCCGTCTCTTTGGCATGCAACACGGCGTTGGCTTCACCCAGTTTCCTTTGAAGGATGGCGTTGGCTTCTGTGGAAGAAAGTAGAAGGGAAGGCGTCAGTTGCCAACAGAGAAGAGGCTAGAGTCACCGGGGAGATCCGGCCCGACTGTTCAGCAGTTGGCCCGAATCTCGGGGACTACAACCCGCGGGTGCGCCAACGCACCCCCACAGAGAAAGGAGTCATCAAAATCAACAGAAAGAAGAACAGTCGCCAGGAAGACCCGGCCCGACTGATCAGCAGCCGGCCCGGATCTCGGGGACTACAGCCCGCGGGTGCGCCAGCGCGCCCCCGCAGAGAGAAGAGGACTTGCTCCGGCTCTCCGACAAGTCGGCAACGCGTTGATCCAACTCCTGGACCCTGGAGTTGTAGGCGGCCGTGCGGAGGTTATGATAATCCTGCAGCAAGGATATCGGCTTTCAGAGCCTGCTAGTTAAAGTTCTACGCCGCCTCCTCAGCAGCCGCCCCGGAACTCGGGGACTACACCCAGTGGGTGCGCTGACGCGCCCCCACGAAGCAATACAAGAGTTAAAAACGAAAAAGCAAGAAGCATACCCGGATGGCCTCTCGCGATGCCAGATACGCCTTGTTGCAGTTCTTGATGGCATCGGCTTCGGCGCGAATTTGGTTTGAACATCCAGCATCGCCTTGTTCAGAGGGCCTGTCCCGCCGACCCGCACCCACCTAGTGGGCGCGGCGCTGGTCGCCTCGGTGTCCGGGATCGAGGAGCTCGCGGCGCCAGTCTTCAGCGAGCGTGGCGCCGAAGCCGCCTTTGCAAATCGGCGACGCGTCGGTGTGCTGACCTCAAGAGTCGAGCCCGTCGCCACCTCGTTTTCAGTCGGCGGCACCGGCGGGTCCGCCGGCTGCTCGCCTCGCACGCTCCCAGATGGCGGCGATGGAGGCACATTCACGTCCGGCATGGCGACGTCGCCGCCGTCCCTTTCCATGACCGGGTGCTCGCCCCGGTTTCCCCAGTCTGCGGCACGAACTCCGGAGGTGGCGGCGCGGAGTTCAGGGGAGTGATGAAAATCGCCGACTGGCGGCGCGTGGCTTCTTCAGCCTGCTTCTTCGCCGCGTCGGCGGCCTCGGCCTCCGCTAGTTTCTTCAGGGCGGCGGCCTCCGCCTTCTCGGCCTCCGCCTTCTCCAAGCGGGCGGCTTCCTGCTCTTCGCGCACTTCTCGCACGTTCCGCTCCCTTGCCCCCCGAAGGTCGGCGGCCGGATCGATCCGCTGAATGGTGGTGGAAGTCTCCGCCGACCTAACGATGGAGGCGGCGGCCGATTTCTCAAGAGAGAGCGGAGCCCTAGATCAAGGGAAACGAAGTGAAGAAACTCAGACAGAGTCAACAAGGAAAAAATGAAGGTACAAGATAAAGGTGGTACTTACGCGGAAACCAGCTGCGGCTTCTTCACCTCCTTGCGGAAGCGGATGGCCTTCGCGTCCGCTTCATCCTGCTTGGTCGCCGCGGCCGAGCCCTTGGGCTTCTTCGGCCGGCTGCCGAACAAGCTCGGCGCGGCCCTGCGCTTCTTTGTGCCGCCTTGGGCATCCGGCAAGGCAGACGAGCTCGCGCCCGGCTGGCCGGCTCCTGGCTGGTGGCGCAGGGCGACTTCTCTCGCATCATCATCAGGCCAGTCCTCGAGGCTGGCTCCGAGCCTCGGGCCGCCTGCTTCGCCGCCTCCTCCCTCGGCGTCGTCCTCCAAGGCCGCAGCCCCTAGATCGGGGTCGTCGACGTCGCTCTCCGCTCGGTCGGGGAGGAATTGGCGCTCTGGCCCCGCGACGCCGGCTGCCAGCTGGAGGAGGGGACTCTGTTCAAAGGCCGATTGGTCAGGCTGGACAGCACGAACTCGGCAACAAAGAGATAGAGAAAAAAGATAGACGACTTACAATAGGCGGGGGTTTGGCGCGTGAATACGGCTCCTTGCCAAACCGCCACTCTTCCGTGAGCTCGCGGTTCGCAAGGTAGTTCACCATGTGAGCTACATCTGCGTGAGGCATCTCCTTGGTGCACAGCCGACTCGGGTCCCGATGTCCACTCATCTGGCAGATCATGTGAGGGCGGCTCTGGAGCGGGAGCACTCGGCGCGCCACGAAGGTGGATAGCAAGTCGGGCCCGGTCAGGCCCTCCGACTGTGTCAGCACTCGGAGCCGCGCGATAGCGGCGGCTCTAGAGGGCGACATCGTCTTGGCCTGGTATGACCAGTTGGGCCGCCTCCCAGCCGGCGAGCCGGCTTCGTATGTCGGCAAGTTGACCCAGTCGCCCTTCGCGAAGACGCTCTTCACCTAGAAATACGACCGCTATCACATCTTCACCGACTTGATCAGCGGGATGGCGGGAAACGGGTTTTCGGCCACCGGCCTCCGCACCGCGATGAACGCGCCGCATTGAGCCGGCACGCCCGCAACAAGGGTGCCGAGCTTGATGTAGAAGAACTCCCCCCAGAGCTCGATGGTGGGGAGGACGGCAAGGAAGCCTTCGCACAAGGTGACGAAGGCGGACATCAGTACCACCGTGTTCGGGGTGAGGTGGTGCGGCTGGAGACCGTAGAACTCAAGGAAGGATCGGAAGAAGCTGCTCGCCGGCAGGCCGAGGCCGCGCAGGCAGTGCGAGCAGAAGACGACCCGCTTGCCCTCCTCCGGCACCGGCGAAATTTCCCTCCTCGGCGCGTCTGGCGGAGGAAGTCGATGTGGTCATCATGAACCTCGGAGCCATCCCATGCAACGGAGTGCGCCATGGGGGCGTGGGGTTGGAGGATGAGCTCATCGGAGACGAACCACCGGGACGCTCAACGTGGCTTGGGGGCGCTTCGACGAGACGAAGAAGAAGGAGGAAAGAATAGGGAGGAGTGACGCGCGTGCTCCGCTGCTCCCCCCTCCTCCCCCTACTTATAGGCCTACGGGCTGCGAAGCTGAGGGGGCGATCATGGGATTTACTGCACCCACGACCCCACGCCCCCACGTTTATCGCGCAAGATACTGCACGCAGTAACTTCGCGAGAACCCCAACCACCCACCTCGGCCGCAATGGATCCGCTCACGCGCCGAGGCGTGGTAGTGGCGGACCCCGCCCGTAGGCATGTCCCATCGCGGACGTGGGTTGGCAGACTGGCCCCGCCGCTCGGCGCCACGTGACATGACCACAACGGGCGGCGGCCTGGAGGCTTAGCTAGAACGCCACTTGGTTCCTGCCGACGTGTTTGAAGTTTGGATAAGTCAGACTGGGCGCGGCCGACTCCCGCCAGTCGCCCGGTAGAAGTCGGACGAAGCTCCACCTCAGGCACTCGAAGAAGAAAACTGCTGAGGCTCCTCGGCTGCTCAGCCGCGGCACCTCACCAGCTTCGGGGACTACTGCCGGAGTAATGGGCCACGGATAGGCTAACCCGAGGCCCAGAACCTTTCAAGACATCGGGGCTGGCTGCGCCCCTCAAGGCACCAAGATGAAGTGTCGCCTTCTGGTGACTGGCTGAAGGAATAGTCGGTTGCCCATAGACGGCCGAGTTCCAGAGGACGACTTCAAGACCAGCCGACTCCTAGTTGGCGGCTTCTAGAGAAGTCGGCCCCTAGCAGTCGACCCATGGCGCCAACAAAGCCTGCGCCCTCATCAAGAAAGACAAGACAGGGAGTGGCTACAGTATAGACCATCCCCCCCCCCCGATCCAGGGACGGGCGTGGCCATAGTGCACCGTACCGGCGGAGATCTCTGCCCGGCGCGGCACTGTTGCCACGCCACTCCTGACATCACCACAAGCAGGCGGGGCCCTGCTCCCACGACGGCCTGTCGGTACGACCCAAGGACGACGAGCCCCACCAATCAGCGAGAGCCCGGAAGACGGCTAGAGCCCCACCAATCGGACACGAGGGAGGTCGCCCCCCAGCAGTCAGCCCGCCCCTTCCTCGGGTCCCACGCGCCATTAACCAGACGAGACACAGAGTGGCTACAGTAATCGTCCGCCAAGCGGCGGAGCTGTAGCCACGATCCCCTGACCAAGCCCGCGTCATTAGTGTCACGGCTACAGTGATCAGCAGCCGACAAGACCCGAGAGCGGCGGAGGCGGCCTGTCGGCCCCGTACCTGACCAGTTGGCGGGGCCCACCAGGCGGCGGGGCCCACTAGGCGGCGGGCCCCAACAGCCGGCAGAGAAGCCGGCGGACAAAGAGACTAACAACCGGGCCCTATGCCCGGCTGGATTACCATTGTACCCCTGGGGGTAGGTCTATATAAACCCCCCCAGGGCACCCATGCAAAGGGTTCCCAACCTGTTAGAACTAGACCAGCCCATAGAGGAAGGAGAGAGCTAGCCTTGCCTTCTCCTACCTCTAGCATACAGCTCAAGGAGCACCATTGTACTCACTTGCGCCTTAGTGATCATGCGGTGACCCCGCAGAGCAGGACTAGGGGTGTTATCTCCTAGGAGAGCCCCGAACCTGGGTAAAGTACGCCGGCGTTCGTGTCTACGCCTCATCCCGCTTCCGGGCACCGGCAACGTTCTACTCGCTCCCACCATGATAAGCCATCCATTGGCATATGTCGCACCCAACCCCCGACACTCTGCCTTTTCAATTCCCTACTACCGATATATCCATATGGATGATGACATACACTTGTAGTTCATACAATTACTCTGAGTTTCTCTTGTTGTTACAAGATGCATCGAGTTGCTCTCAGACTTTTAAGAATCCCTTGTACCACTGCCTTGTAGTTCCTTGCCGCAGAAATACCCTTACGGATAATTCCTCAGACTTATCGAGTATCCACTCATTCACAGTTGTTCTTGTGTTCCGCAAAACACTTCGAAATACTATTTGATCTTTCGAAAATCCTCAACAACCTGTTGTTCTTGGAATTCTTGCATACTTGCATTCCAGTTAATTCCATTGGTCTAGCAATTTACTTTAAAAACCTTTGTGATTGTCATTCTGATCCTTTTGATACAACATGTGTGTGAATGCACACAATCATCAGTTGTTCCCTGGAATTTATCCTTCTGACTCAGACGTCATTTTAAACATGAGCTGGATCTCGACCAATCAAATTTTACCATCGATTGTACCCCTAAGGCTATTCAACTTATCCATCCCTAATGAGAGCATTGCTTCTGATCCCTTGTCTTGGAATTGATAATTCCTTTGCATTTGAATTTTGAGTTAGTCAGTTGTTTCTATAAACTGATCTCCTTGCATTCCTTCTTCCTCTGGTTGAGTACCGATGCTCACATCAGATCCCTTGTGGACCACCAGATCCTTTTTTGGATTTTATCCGACAACGTCCTTCTTATTCTATAAGCTTGTGAGCCTTTCCTCGGATACATAATGCCTTTGGTAAATTGTATCCTCTGCTTTCTCCAGCATGCTCTAGTATCGAGCTTGTGTTATTTATTCCTGAAATTGTGGTATATGCTTGTAACGCCCTTGATGCGGCTATAGCTCCCACGTGTCGAGGCACGACTTAGAGACATAACCGCATTGAAAGCAATGTCGCAAGTTAGGCAATCTTCACAACATGCCATGTAATATAGATAATAAAAGGGGAGATACATAGTTGGCTTACACTCGCCACGTCAATCAAAGTACATAAATATCATTACAACATTCAAACACTCATGGCCCGACTACGGCGCCAAAATAAAAGAACAACCCAACATGCGACACGGTCCCGATCGCCCCAACTGGGCACCACTACTGATCATCAGGGAAAGACACGTAGTATCAGCGTGAGTCCTCGTCGAACTCCCACTTGAGCTCAAGCGCGTCATCTGGAACGGAATCATTAGGCCCTGCATCTGGTTTGGAAGTAATTTGTGAGCCACAAGGACTCAGCAATCTCGCACCCTCGCGATCAAGACTATTCAAGCTTATAGGCAAGGCAAGGAAAATATGTGGAGCTGCAGCAAGCGACTAGCATATCTGGTGGCTATCCTGTTCGCAAAAGAGAGCGAGAAGAGGAGGCAAAGCGCGAGCAACTAGAGGGAATCCTGCGGCAAGCATTACTCCAACACCGTGTTCACTTCCCGGACTCCGCCGAGAAGAGACCATCACGGTAACTCACACAGTTGATACATTTTAATTAAATTAAGGTTCAAGTTATCTACAACCGGACATTAACAAATTCTCATCTGCCCATAACCGCGGGCACGGCTTTCGAAAGTTCAAATCCCTGTAGGGGAGTCCCAACTTAGCCCATGACAAGCTCTCACGGTCAATGAAGGAATAGACCTCCTCCCGAGACATTCCGATCAGACTCGGTATCCCGGTTCTTCAAGACACTTCGACAAGTTAAAACAAATCCAGCAACATCGCCCGAATGTGCCGACAAATCCCGATAGGAGCTGCACATATCTCGTTCTCAGGGCACACTCAGATTGTCCAAACTTCCGGTAGGCCAGCCCAGAGTTGCCCCTAGTGGCCACTGGCGGCTGACAAGGTGGACCAACACTCAGAGGAGCACTGGCCCGGGGGGGTTTAAATAAGATGACCCTCGGGCTCCGGAAACCCAAGGGAAAAAGAGGCTAGGTGGCAAATGGTAAAACCAAGGTTGGGCATTGCTGGAAAGGCTTTAATCAAGGCGAACTATCAAGGGGTTCCCATTATAACCCAACCGCGTAAGGAACGCAAAATCCGGGAACATAACACCGATATGACGGAAACTAGGGCGGCAAGAGTGGAACAAAACACTAGGCGAGAGGCCGTGCCGTCCACCCTTTACCAAGTATATAGATGCATTAAGATAACAAGGCAATATAATGATATCCCAACAAGTAAATAATGTTCCAACAAGGAACGGTCTCCAATCTTCACCTGCAACTAGCAACGCTATAAGAGGGGCTGAGCAAAGCGGTAACATAGCCAATCAACGGTTTGCTAGGACATGGTGGGTTAGAGGTTGAACATGGCAATTTGGGAGGCATGATAAGCAAGTGGTAGGCATCGTAGCATAGGCATAGCAAAAGAGCGAGCATCTAGCATAGCAAAGATAGTAGTGATTTCGAGGGTAAGATCATCTTGCCTGCAAAGTTGTCAGAGTTGACTGGATCCTCGAAAGCAAACTCAACGGGCTCCTCGTTAGCGAACTCGTCTCCCGGCTCTACCCAAACAAGACAAACAAGCAACAAGGACACAATCAACCACGTGCAAAGCTCAAACAATATGATGCAAACATGGTATGCTATGCGGGATGCGATATGTGATGCATATGCGAGATTTGATAAGGAATGGATGAACCTAGCCTCAACATGGAAATCCAAGTGTGCCACTGGAAAGATGAGATGAAATCGCTTGAAAACGATATAAAGATCACCGGAATCGGAGTTACGGTTTGAAAATGGCAAGCAATTCAAATATAACCACGTTCTGCGATTTACAGCAAGTAGCCATCTAAACGCAACAAGAAGAACATGCTACAGCACCCAATCATGACAACAAAATACATGGCAGGGATCCACCCATGATGCTTAACAAAAGACTAGCACTGAGCTACGGCCAATTCATCCATTAACAGGTTCAAACAAGCATGGCAAAAATGCATTTGGCAAACAGATTTCAGACTTAGTGAAATCAACACTTGTCTGGAATTTCAGATCAGATAGCACTCTTTGGAGCATGAAAACTATATTCTACAGGACCTGAACATGGCAAAGTAAAGCATGGCATGGAGATACTCAAAGAGCTTAACAAAAGTCCCTTAGTGACCCTGAGCCAAAAGGGATCAGAAAATACATTTGTAAGCACGTGAACATGGCAAAAACATAATCAGTTCTCAGACTTAGTGAAAACTGGAGCATGCTGAAACAGATATCAAGTAGGCATGTTTACGAGCTCGATGCACTCACTACAGAGCATGTCATGACAATCTAAGCATACACCCATCAAGAATACATATTATGCAAACTAGACATGGCAAGAACAATAGCATAGCATGCACGGATCAACTACAACATCCTCGGCAAAATCGCTAACAAGTAGACAATCTGCCCAGATTCATGAAATGGCAAAAGTAGAGCTCGATTGACTCAAGCTAGGGTGCTCCATGATTGCAAACAAAGACATGTATGGATAGAGCACTACAAGATTAACAAAACATCCTTACTAATCATCCTTAAAATAGGCACGGATCACTAGGAAACAACATGAACATATGGCATAATGAGATAAACAGACCAAGGACTTAGTGGAAATGCTAAGTCCCTGAAATCAGCATTAACGAATGCACCACTTTGCAAGCTTGTGCTAGTCACCACACACATCACAAAAATACATGGGTTGCACCTCTGGATAGATGGCAAAACATATAACAAAACTCATGAAGAGCTCAGGGGCATAAAATGCACACATTAATCATGGCAAAAATGACAAATATCTAATTGGAGCAGCAGATCTGACAATTATCTCAAATAGCACTCTTCCAACAGCATTTCGGGCATCAAGATGAACTCAAATGAAAATGATGCAATGAGATGAAATGATGTGCTCTCTGAGGCGAACATTTTGATATGCTAAACGTCCAAAACGGAGCTACGAAGAGAGAGTTTTGATGTATAGAGGAGAGGGGAAAGTCAACCATGCGAGATCTAGGGTTTACTGTAGCAGCCGGGTGCACGCGAACCGAGGCGGCGGATCTCGCCGGAATTGCTGCCGGGGAGGAGGGAGGTGACCGGATCCGGAGCGGGGCTCGCCGGAAGGGGGCCTCGGGGCCGCGGGGAGGCGCCGGCGACGAGGTGCTGGGGCGGCGCCGTGGTGCGGCGGGGTCGGCGGCGGAGCAACGCAGGCGGCGAGCGGGCGAAGGGCAGCGGCGGAGCACGTCGGCGGCGGGCGGCGCAGCGAGCTGGGCGGCGGGGCGGAGGAGAGCCGGGCGCGGTCGGGCGGCGCGAGAAGCCGGGCCGGGAGGGCCCGCGGCGAGCTCGGCGGGCCTGCGGCGGAGGAGATGCGGCCGGACCAATGGGACGGTGACACGTGGCGGCGGTGGGGCAAGTCGGACACGTCCGGCCCGGTTCGGACGCGTCCGGCGGCGCGGGGAAGATGGATCTAGGGTTTCGGGGAAGGGGAAACGGGAATTTCGGAGGGGTGTATTTATAGGCATAGAGGGAGCTAGGAGTGTCCAAAAGAGGTGCGGTTTTCGGCCACGCGATCGTGATCGAACACTCTAGATGATGGAGAGGGTTATGGTGGGTTTTGGGCCAACTTGGAGGGGTGTTGGGCTGCAACACACACGAGGCCTTTTCGGTCACTCGGTTAACCGTTGGAGCATCAAACGAAGTCCAAATGGTACGAAACTTGATAGGCGGTCTACCAGTAGTAAACCAAGGCCGCTTGGCAAGTCTTGGTCCAATCCGGAAATGTTTAATCCCCACACACGAAAGAAAGGTAGAAATGACCATCGGAGGAGAACGGAGCGCCGGAATGCAAAACGGACAACGGGGAAAATGCTCGAATGCATGAGACGAACACGTATGCAAATGTAATGCACATGATGACATGATATGAGATGCATGACAACGACAACACACACGGAGACAAAAACCCGAACCCGAGAAAATAAAATAACTTAAGGCCGGAAACGGCAAGAGTTGGATTACATATTGGGAAAATTATATCCGGGGTGTTACAATGCTCCTAAGATGCCTCGATGGGTTGAACCTATGCCTTCCCCAAACCGTATGAACCCGAAAGTTTTCGCGAGTCATACTCTTCTATTGTTTCGCCAGATAAAATTTCTACACTACAGCCTCATCAAAAGCGAGAAGTAAAATGAAAGGTTATGCATTGAAGAAGTGGGAGTCAACCTTGAACTTTGTGTTCATGCCCATGGACACGATGTATATCCTATCATGGAAGCTTCCTGTAATAATAACTATCCCTTTGATATAATATCATTTGGTATCTGTGAATTGATCCTTGCACCCGTGGTTCCGACCATATGTTCTTCTTTGATCCCATTTCTCGGGCAAGTTTAAGCACTTGTCTTGTGTGGATCAATACACCAGTCCAACCTTTACTTTGATCTACCGTCAAGTATTACACCCTGGTATCTCGGGAATATCATGGAACATCATAACTTCTTATGGGTTCTTCATCAACTATTATTACTCACCGGATCCAATTGTTCCTAGGTTCTGGGTTGTCGCCAACCGAGAACACCGAATAGTGAATCGAGTCCGTAATTCGATTCATTAACTCTAAGTAATTTTCGTTGCTTATGAGTTTAATAACCCTTCAAGTCATTCCTAGCCTGATTGGCCATATCATTATCGTGCAAAATTTTAAACTATGCTACCTGGCCCTTCTTCTTGGAGCGAATTTTCGACGATGAGCTAATCTTACGTCGAACTTCCTCGTCATATCATTTCTCCTTGAACATCAAACTTGATTTCGGGTTTATGTTGTACCCTTGGTTCCCATAACCTTTTGCTTCATCATCATTTGACTTGATGGCATCGCCTATCGATTACATCTTCATGACATCTCTCGACAACTGTGTCGTGATCATCATCAACATCCTAAGCTCTTCCAAGATATATATCGGATTCTTGATGGGTATTACCATCCTTGCCCCTCGATGATTTGTGTTATCATCGACCCCTTTATTGACTTTCGTTCAACACAAACTTGTTCGTATTTTGTGTTATACCTTGAGATCCTTGCTACCCAGCAGTTGTTCTTCTTTACCTTGGAAGTATTATCATCTTTTATGTCAAGAAAGTCGTGCGGATTTCACCACCTCTTAAGAGATCTTGATACAGGTGATACTTCTTGCCATATCTGTTCAGTCCTTGGTCCTCGTGTTGTTTCTAACCGGAAAACCGACAATTGAACTATGATGTGCGACTTCAAAACTTTTAGCAACCCTATTGCTTTGAAGTTAATGGTCGATATGTCATTCTTAGACCATTGGTTATCGAATCACCATTCTAACATTGATCATGCTACCTAAGCCCATATGTCGGGTGCACCTTTCAATCAATGATTAACTGTGTATGTTTTCCTCGAGCATACCTCATTATATATTTTGATCTGACAAATGTTATCTCCTTGTTCGAATACTGGTGGGAATCCATCCTTTGGAAATCTTGATTCATTGTCGCTGAGTTCATCGGCCACCTCCTCATCCTCTCCTTGGGTTATTGATGAACTCATGATTCGGAACTTGCTTCCATAGTTCATTTCCTGAGAATATTACAATGTCATCTCGTCAATTTGTGTCGCACCCTTTTTCTTCCCAGGCATCCTGAGTCTGAGGTATCCTGACACCTATCAGATCTGAATCTCGGTCAAATATGATGGTTGGAACTGTTGGGGAACGTAGCAATAATTCAAAAATTTCCTACGTGTCACCAAGATCAATCTACGAGATACTAGCAATGAGAGAGAGAGAGAGTGCATCTTCATACCCTTGAAGATCGCTAAGCGGAAGCGTTACAAGAACGCGGTTGGTGGAGTCGTACATGCAGCGATTCAGATCGCGGTCGATTCCGATCTAAGCGCCGAACAACGGCGCCTCCGCGTTCAACACACGTACAGCCCGGGAACGTCTCCTCCTTCTTGATCCAGCAAGGAGAGAGGAGAAGTTGAGGGAGAACTTCGACAGCACGACGGCGTGGTGGTGATGGAGCTCGTGGTTCTCCGGCAGGGCTTCGCCAAGTGCTACGGAGGAGAAGGGGGTGTAGGAGAGGGGAAGGGGCTGCGCCAGGGGAAGGGTGCAGCTGCCCTCTCTCTCCCTCAATATATATAAGGGGAAGGGGGAGGAGGAGGCGCCCTAGGGTTCCCTAGGGGAGGGGCAGTGGCCATAGGGGAAACCCTAGATGGGTTTGGGCGCCCCACCCCTAGGAAACTTGCCCCCAAGCCGGGAGGGGTGGCTGCCCTAGGGGAGGCGCCCCCACCTCTCCAAGTTACGTGAGATGGGGTGGGAGGGGCGCTCAGCCCCTTAGTGGGCTGATGTGCCCCCTCCCCTTGGCCCATAAGGCCCCCCCAGCGCTTGTCGGGGCCTCCGAAACCCCTTTCGGACACGCTGGTCGTTACCCGATACCCGCGGAACAATTCCGGACTCCAATACCCTTCGTCCAATATATCGATCTTCACCCCCGGACCATTCCGGAACTCCTCGTGATGTCCGAGATCTCATTCGGGACTCCGAACAACCTTCGGTAACCACATACTATTTCCCATAACAACTCTAGCGTCACCGAACCTTGAGTGTGTAGACCCTACGGGTTCGGGAACCATGTAGACATGACCGAGACATCTCTCTGGCAATAACCAACAGCGGGATCTGGATACCCATGTTGGCTCCTACATGTTCCACGATGATCTCATTGGATAAACCACGATGTCGAGGATTCAATCAATCACGTATACAATTCCCTTTGTCTATCGGTATGTTACTTGCCCGAGATTCGATCGTCGGTATCTCTATACCTCGTTCAATCTCGTTACTGGCAAGTCTCTTTACTCGTTCTGTAATGCATGATCTCGTGACCAACTCCTTAGTCACATTGAGCTCATTATGATGATGCATTACCGAGTGGGCCCAGAGATACCTCTCCGTCATACGGAGTGACAAATCCCAGTCTCGATTCATGCCAACCCAATAGACACTTTTGGAGATACCTGTAATGCACCTTTATAGCCACCCAGTTACGTTGTGACGTTTGGTACACCCAAAGCATTCCTACGGTATCCGGGAGTTGCACAATCTCATGGTCTAAGGAAATGATACTTGACATTAGAAAAGCTTTAGCAAACGAACTACACGATCTTGTGCTACGCTTAAGATTGGGTCTTGTCCATCACATCATTCTCCCAATGATGTGATCCCGTTACCAATGACATCCAATGTCCATGGTCTGGAAACCATGACCATCTATTGATCAACGAGCTAGTCAACTAGAGGCTTACTAGGGACATATTACGATCTATGTATTCACACATGTATTACGGTTTCCGGTTAATACAATTATAGCATGAACAATAGAAAATTATCATGAACAAGGAAATATAATAATAACCATTTTATTATTGCCTCTAGGGCATATTTCCAACAGTCTCCCACTTGCACTAGAGTCAATAATCTAGTTCACATCGTTATGTGATTAACACTCATAGTTCACATCGCCATGTGACTAACACCTGAAGAGTTTACTAGAGTCAATAATCTAGCTCACATTGCCATGTGATTAACACCCATGAGTTTACTAGAGTCAATAATCTAGTTCACATCACCATGTGATTAACACTCAATGAGTTCTAGGGTTTGATCATGTTATGCTTACGAGAGAGGTTTTAGTCAATGGGTCTGCAACATTCAGATCCATGTGTTCTTCGCAAATCTCGATTTCATATTGTAGATGTTGCTACTATGCTCCACTTGGAGCCATTCCAAATGGTTTCTCCACTATACGTATCCGGTTTGCTACTCAGAGTCATCCGGATAGGTGTTAAAGCTTACATCGATGTAACCCTTTACGCCGAACTTTTTATCACCTCCATAACCGAGAAACATTTCCTCATTCCTAAGGACAATTTTGACCATTGTCCAATGATCCACTCCTGGATCACTCTTGTACCCCCTTGCCAGACACGTGGCAAGGCACATCGCGGTACACAACATGGCATATCGTATAGAGCCTATGGCTAAGGCATAGGGGACGACTTTTGTCCTTTCTCTTTCTTCTGCCGTGGTCGAGCTTCAAGTCTTAACTTCACACCTCACAACTCAGGCAAGAACTCCTTCTTTGACTGATCCATCTTGAACTCCTTCAAGATCATGTCAAGGTATGTGCTCTGTGAAAGTCTTATCGGGCGTCTTGATCTATCTCTATAGATCTTGATACCCAACATGTAAACAGTTTTACACAGGTCGTCCTTTGAAAAACTCCACTCAAACAACCCTTTATGCTTTCTAGAAATTCTACATCATTTCCGATCAACAATATGTCATCCATATATACCTATCAGAAATGTTGTAGTGCTCCCACTCACTTTCTTGCAAATATAAGTTTCTTGCAAACTTTGCATAAACCCAAATGCTTTGATCGCCTCATCAAAGCATATGTTCCAACTCCGAGATGCTTGCTCCAGTCCATAGAAGGATCGCTGGAGTTTGCTTACCTTTTAGCATCCTTAGGATTGACAAAAACCTTTTGGTTGCATCACATACAACCTTTCCTCACGGAAACCGTCAAGGAAACTTTGTTTTGACATCCATCTGCCTGATTTCGTAAATGAAAATGCAGCAACTGCTAACATAGTTCTAACAGACTTTAGCATCGCCATGATTGAGAGAGTCTCATCATAGTCAACTCCTTGAACTTGTCGGAAAATTCTTTGAGACAAGTCGAGCTTCACAAATGGTGACATTACCATCAGCGTCTGTCTTCTTCTTGAAGATCCATTTATTCTCAATGGCTTGCCGTTCATCGGGCAAGTCCACCAAAGTCCATACTTTGTTCTCATACATGGATCCTATCTCGGATTTCATGGCTTCTAGCCATTTGTTGGAATTCGGGCCCACCATCGCTTCTTCATAGCTCATAGGTTCATCGTTGTCCAACAATATGACCTTTAAGACAGGGTTACCACTCAGAAGTTGTACATACCCTTGTCGACCTACGATGTTTGATAGTAATTTGATCTGAAGCTTCATGATCATCATCATTAGCTTTCTCCTTAAGTGACGTAAGTGCCACAGAAACATCTTTCTGTGATGCGCTACTCTCTGGTTGAAGTGAAGGTTCAACAACCTCATCAAGTTCTATCTTCCTACCACTCAATTCTTTCGAGAGAAACTCTTTCTCGAGAAAGGGCCTGTTCTTAGCGACAAACACTTTGCCCTCAGATCTAAGATAGAAGGTATACCCGATCATCTTGTTTGGGTATTCTATGAAGACACAATTTTCCGCTATGGGTTCGAGCTTTTCCGACTGAAGCCTATCGACATAAGCATCGTAGCCCCAAACCTTAAGAAACAACAACTTTGGTTTCTTGCCAAACCATAGTTCATACGGTGTCGTCTCCACGGACTTAGATGGTGCCCTATTTAAAGTGAACATAATTGTCTTTAATGCATAACCCCCAAAACAGCGGTAGATTGGTAAGAGACGTCATACACCATATCCAATAAGGTTCGATTATGACGTTCGGACACACCATCATGCTATGGTGTTCCAGGCGGCGTCAACTGTGAAACGATTCCACCTTATCTTTAGTGATTGCCAAACTCATAACTCAGATACTTTCCCTTTGATCAGATCGAAGGAACTTGATCTTCTTGTTACGATGATTCTCAACTTAACTCTGAAATTGCTTGAACTTTTCAAACTTTTCAAACTTATGCTTCATTAAGTAAATATACCCATATCTACTCAATTCACCGGTGAAGGTGAGAAAATAACGATATCCACCACGCGCGTCAACGCTCATCGGACCGCACACATCAGCATGTATGATTTCCAACAAGTCACTTGCCCGTTCCATTGTTCCAAAGAACGGGGTTTTAGTCATCTTGCCAAAGAGGCATGGTTCGCATGTGTCAAGTGATTCAAAATCAAGTGACTTCAAAAGTCCATTAGCATGGATGTTCTTTCATGCGCTTTACACGAATATGACCTAAGCGGCAGTGCCACATGAAAGTGGTACTATCATTATCAACTCTACAATTTTTGGCATCAATGTTATGAACATGTGTATAACTACGACCGGGATTCAATAAACCATTCACATTGGGTGCATGACCATAGAAGGTATTATTCATGTAAACAGAATAACCATTATTCTCTGACTTAAATGAATAACCGTATTGCAATAAACATGATCTAATCATGTTCATGCTCAACGCAGACACCAATGTAAACAACATTTATTTAGGTTCAACACTAATCCCGAAGGTAGAGGGAGCGTGCGATGGTGATCACATCAACCTTGGAAACACTTCCAACACACATCGTCACCTCGCCCTTAGCTAGTCTCCGTTAATTCTGTAGCTTTTGTTTCGAGTTACCAATATTAGCAACTGAACCGGTATCTAATAGGAGTACTAGTAAGGTACACATCAATAACACACATATATCAAATATACTTTTGTTGAAGTCGACAGCCTTCTTATCTACCAAGTATTTGAGGCAGTTCCGCTACCAGTGACCGTTCCCCTAATAGAAGCACTTTGTCTCGGGTTTGGGTTCTTGGGTTTCTTCACTGGAGCGGCAACTGGCTTCCCATTCAAGAAGTTTCCCTTCTTGCCCTTGCCCTTCTTTGAAACCAGTGCTCTTGTTAACCATCAACACTTGATGCTCCTTCTTGATTTCTACCTTTACGGCCTTAAGCACGACGAACAACTCCGGGATTATCTTCCCTTGCATGTTATAGTTCATCACGAAACTCTAGTAGCTTGGTGATAGCGACTGGAGAACTTTTCTCAATCACTCTCTTATCTGGAAGATTAACTCCCACTTGATTCAAGTGATTGAAGTACCCAGACATTGTGAGCACATGCTCACTGGCTGAGCTATTCTCCTCCATCTTGTAGGCAAAGGTCTTGTCAGAGGTCTCAACCTCTCAACACGGGCATGAGCCTGAAATACCAATTTCAGCTCTTCAAACATCTCATATGTTCTATGGCGTTCAAAATGCTTTTGGAGCCCGGACTCTAAGCTGTAAAGCATGTCGCACTAAACTATCAGGTAGTCATCAGAATGTGTCTACCGGATATTCACAACATCCACAGACGATGCCAGAGGGGTTGGCACACTGAGTGGTGCATCAAGGACAGAAGCCTTCTGTGTAGCAGTGAGGACAATCCTCAGACTACGGCCCTAGTCCGCACAATTGCTTACAATATCTTTCAACTTAGTCTTTCTCTAGGGACGTATTAAAACAAAGAGCTAAAACGCGAGCTATTAATCCACAACATAATTTGCAAAGACAATTCAGACTATGTTCGTGACAATTAAGTTCATCTAATCAAATTATTCAATGAACTCCCACTCAGATAGACATCCCTCTAGTCATCTAAGTGATACATGATCCAAATCGACTAGGCCGTGTCCGATCATCACGTGAGACGGACTAGTCATCAACGGTGAACATCTCCATGTTGATCGTATCTTCTATACGACTCATGTTTGACCTTTCGGTCTTCTGTGTTCCGAGGCCATGTCTGTACATGCTAGGCTCGTCAAGTCAACCTAAGTGTTTTGCATGTGTAAATCTGGCTTACACCCGTTGTATTCGAACGTTAGAATCTATCACACCCATGATCGAAACTTGACTCTCCTGCACACCCCCTGTTCCCAAAGATACTCCTCGTGCGTGTCCTCGTAGGTAATACACGAGCCACCTTCCGAGAAATCGTCAATTCTGGTATCAGACTCAAAACTAATTCTTGTTGCTCTGAACCCCTTTTACGCGATGTTTCAGGCAACGACGATTGTCTATCCGCTTGAAACTTTTTATGGTACCTTCTTACTTTGCTCTCGATGTGTTTCATTTGTTCAACTCGAGAGATACTCCTATGTTCATTCTTGGGATACCCCCCAGGTGATTTTCCTTTATAACATTCTATCGTTGTAGAGCTACCCCCTTATCCTTTTCGCAAGCACGATGGAGTTCCCGAAGAAAGGATGCCGGCGTCATCATGATGACCTGGAGCAGAGAGTTGAAGACATCAACGAAAGGGATTAACTTCTTCGAGAAGAGTAGCCAAGACCGAGAAGATCCGTTAGAATTTTGAAACCAGACTTTTCCCCCTTACTTTACCTCTTAAATCTCGGGACGAGATTTCTTGTAGTGGAGGAGAATTGTGATGCCCGGATAATTAAGCTACAGTAACCCTCGACTAATGTTGCCACCTCACCACGATTACTGTTGATAATCTCGCGTTGATTCAAAACTCGTTCAAATTCAAATTTAAATAAAGTCAAACTGGAAGTTTTCAAACATTTAAAACTAAAATGTTCTAAACAAGTCAACTAAATCATAAGTAATTATGGTGAAGAATCCACATCTTTATAATGTAATTAAAGGCTATATAATAAATAAAACAGTAGTTAAAACCACCAAATAAGGGCCTTTCGATTTTTATAAAATATTAAACTGCTTTATTTTGGGATAAGAATTATTGTGACAGTAGTATATTATAAACACTAACTTAGGTATTGTTTATGTATTTTATAAAACAAAATTAAATAGAGAATAAAATAGAAAACTACTAATAAAAAAATAAGTAAAACAAAATAGTAAAAAGGAAACACCCGGCCAACTGGGCCAACTTGGCCCAGCCGAACTGGCCCAACAGCCCCCACCTACAAAGCCCCCCACCCTCCCGTAACCCTATCCCCCCCCCCACCTCCCCCACTCCCCATGATCCCCTCGCTCCCTCTCCACTCCCTCCCCCTTCCCCAATCCAGATTAGGGCAGCGGACACCGGCGACCGCGCCACCTCGCGCCCCGCCGCTGGCGCCCAACCCCAGCATCGCCCCGCCACCTCGTCGCCGTCCTCCTCGTGACCCCGTCCCCTCTCCCTCGTGGCCCGACGCCTGCTCGACGCCGTCAACGTCGCTGCCACCTCGCGCCGTTGTTGGACCCAGCCGGAACGCCTCCTCGACCCCGCACCTCCTCCTCGACTCCCGTTGCCTAGTCCCTACACCGCCGGTGAGACCACGACCTCCCTCTCCTCTTCTTCCCCTCCCTGTTGCATGCCGCCTCGCCGCGCCCGAGCTCGCGAGCGCTCACCGCGGCCTCGACCCGCCCGGCGTGCCGTCACGCGTGCCCACGCCGCCGCCCCGCGCTCGCCGCCCGCGCGCCGTGCTCGCAGTCGTCGCCCGCGCGCCACGCTCGCAGCCGCCCGCTGCCGCGGTCGCACCCTCAACCACCCGTGCCTCCTCCGGCCTTCTCTCCAGTCGCCCGTACCCGCCGCCGCCGCCAACTGCGGCCCCGCGCGGACGCTCGCCGTCGCAGCCCCGCAACCTGCCGCGCGCCCTGCCCCCTGCCCGCGCTGCCGTCCGCCCCTACACGCGCCTGCCGCCGCGCTGATGTGGCCCGACCGCGGCCTCCGCTCGCTGGCCCTGCCGCCCACCGCTGCCGACGCCGCCCTGTCCCCTCGCCCCGCCGCGCTTGCTCTGGCCGACCGTGGCCGCCGGCCGCGCACCCCCCGCGGCCATCTCCCGCGACCGGCACTGGCGCGCCCCTTCGCCCGTGACCGTTCGGGCGGGTTCGCCCGCCCGTTACCCGCACCCAAACCCGCTAGGCCTCCCCTGGGGCCAATGACACGAGGGCCCCGCCTCCAGAACGTTTTTTAATAAATAATAATAATAATAACAATAAATAAATTAATTAATTAATTTTGATTAATTAAGCTAAACAATTAATTAAACTAATTAATCATAATTAGATTAATCTAATAACTAATTAAACTAACTAGTGTTAGTTAATTAATCAACCAATGACAGTGGGGCCCACCCCTAATTAATCCTGATTAGGTTAATTATAAATGGTTAATTAAAATGTGTCACTGACCAGTGGGACCCACTGGTCAGGTTGACTGGTCAACCTGTTGACTGCTGACGTCATGCTGACATTAGCAAGCACTGTTTTGGATAATGTTGAATTAAAATAATTAAATAAATCTTAAAAATGATTTAAATCTTTTAAAAATAATATAAAATAAATCGTAGCTCGGATGGAAAAACTTTGTACATGAAAGTTGCTCAGAACGACGAGACGAACCCGGATACGCAGCCCGTTCGTTCGCCACGCATCCCTAGCATAGCTAACACACAACTTTTCCCCTCCAATTCATTTGTCCGAAAACGGGAAACACCGGGGATACTTTCCCGGATGTTTCCCCCCTTCACTGGTATCACCTCATACCGCGTTAGGGCATCCCTAGCACCGCTACTTGTCATGTCATGCATCGCTATGCATCTATTTGCATTGTATTCATTGTTTCTCCCCCCCTTCTCTCCGGTAGACTACGAGGCTAAAGCTGCTGCTGTTGACGACCCCTCTTTCTTGCTAGAGCAACCAGGCAAGCCCCCCCTGACCACCAGATATCGCCTGCTCTTCTCTCTACTGCTTGCATTAGAGTAGTGTAGCATGTTACTGATTTCCGTTAATCCTATTCTGATGCATAGCCAGTCATTATTGTTACAGCTGTTGATACCTTACCTGCAATCCTAAATGCTTAGTATAGGATGCTAGTTTATCATCAGTGGCCCTGCATTCTTGTCCGTCTGCCATGCTATATTATCGGGCCGTGATCACTCGGGAGGTGATCACGGGTGTATACTTATATACGTATTATATGATACCTATGGTGACTAAAGTCGGGTCGGCTCGTAGAGTACCCGCGAGTGATTCACGGATTGGGTCCGAAAGGACGTTTGTCCGGACGGCCCTCTGAGTGAACCTTTGTGGCGGAGCGACATGAGGCAGGGTGAGACCACCTAGGAGAGAGGTGGGCCTGGCCCTGGTCGGCGTCCGCGGTTATTTCAAGATAACACGCTTAACAAGATCGGGGTATTTGATCTGAGTCTGGCTACTGGCCTATACACACTAACCAACTATGCAAGAATAGTTATGGGCACTCGACGTCGTGGTATCAGCCGAAACCTTCGTGACGTCAGCGACTGAGCAGCGCGCGCCGGGTTGGACTAGAACGCCTGCTCTTGTATAAGGGAGGCTAGGTCTGCTCACCGGCCGCGTACACAACGTGCAGGTGTGCAATGGGCGATGGGCCCAGACCCCTGCGCCATAGGATTTAGACCGGCGTGCTGACCTCTCTGTTGTGCCTAGGTAGGGCTGCGACGTGTTTATCTTCCGAGGCCGGGCATGACCCAGGAAAGTGTGTCCGGACAGGGGATCGAGCGTGTTGGGAAATGTGGTGCACCCCTGCAGGGAAGTTAATCTATTCGAATAGCCGTGATCTTCGGTAACATGATGACTTGGAGTTGTACCTTGACCTTATGACAACTAGAACCAGATACTTAATAAAACACACCCTTCCAAGTGCCAGATACAACCGGTGATCGCTCTCTCACAGGGCGACGAGGAGAGGATCATCGGGTAGAATTATGCTATGCGATGCTACTTGATGAACTTACCATCTATTCTCTTCTTCTGCTGCAAGATGGAGGTTACCAGAAGCGCAGTCTTTGATAGGACTAGCTATCCCCTTCTTATTCCGGCATTCTGCAGTTCAGTCCACATATGCTACCCCTTTTCCATTTGATACCAATGCATGCATATGTAGTGTAGCTCCTTGCTGCGAGTACTTTGGATGAGTACTCACGGTTGCTTTGCTCCCCCTTTTCCCCCTTCCTATACCCGATTGCTGCGACCAAACGATGGAGTCCAGGAGCTAGACGCCACTGTCGATGACGACTGCTACTACTCGGGAGGTGCCTACTACTACGTGCAGGCCGCTGACGACGACCAGGAATAGTTTAGGAGGATCCCAGGCAGGAGGCCTGCGCCTCTTTCGATTTGTATCCCAGTTTGTGCTAGCCTTCTTAAGGCAAACTTGTTTAACTTATGTCTGTACTCAGATATTGTTGCTTCCGCTGACTCATCCATGATCGAGCTCATGTATTCGAGCCCTCGAGGCCCCTGGCTTGTAATATGATGCTTGTATGACTTATTTTATTTGTAGAGTTGTGTTGTGATATCTTCCCGTGAGTCCCTGATCTTGATCGTACACGTTTGCGTGTATGATTAGTGTACGGTTGAATCAGGGACGTCACAAATACTCCATGGAGTATATTGTTTCCTTGCATCAAAGTAGTTTGAGATGGTCGGACGATATGGTCAGCAACCGTGTTGAGTCTATTAGTAGAATCTTTTGTAAAGATCTTGAAGCTAACCTTGAGAAGGCATACATGTCTACATTGCCGAATTCGCTCAGCCTCCTTAATTTTCGGCAACAAGACATTCTCGCCAAAATTTAGTCTGGATAGATCAAGTTGGACGACACGAAGACAATTAAACAACTCCATTACGTCAGACTCGATGACATCCCAAAAGTTCTGACAGAATTCTGCGAAAGCCATCAGGGCCTGGAGCTTTGTTATGTTCCAACCGGAATACTGCAGCTCTCATCTCCTCTTCGGAGAAATGTGTCATGCAGATATATATATTTTGATGTGACTTGTGGGATATTGTATGTTCTGGTCTCATCGAGGGTGAAATTCCAAAACCTCGAACGGAGACTTGTAGTATTTGGAGATATAAGGTTTTAGCTCTGACTGACATTTGATCCGCCCCTTATCTTGTTGGAGACTAAAATACACTTCTTGTTCTCTTCCTATGCTGATGATTGGCAATCATTTGGAAGTATTGTGTATTGTTGTCTCCCTCAAAGATGAAGTCTACTTTTGATCTGTGGTACCACTTGATTTTCTCTTCCCGCATTAGGCGTGCAAGTTATTATGTTTGGATTGCAACTTATATTTGGAATGTTGTTGCATTGGAATATTTATCTTTGGACTTTTCATGAATTGTACTATTTAGGATTCTTGATGCATTGGAATAATATATATGTTTTTTAAAAAGAGCCATGTTTTGAGGGATAGGGTTGGATGACGTCCGCCCGACTAGATGTTTGCGGATATGTCCGTGGGCATTTGGGTCGTCTGTTCGATGAACGCCACTAGATGTGCCGTAAGGACGATGTTGCCCGCACTGCCCATTTGGGTCCTATAAACCGAAAACCGAATCCGAACCGACTAGATTTGACTGACTTGTCAGGTGATCGGCCTTTTTGTTTTTCGGTTCAGTTTCTGTTCACACCGTTTTTTTTTTTTTCTGGTTTTTGATGTAAATTCAGGTTTCCTTGGCCAATGACCCGAATAACCCACTTTTTTGTGGGTGAATGAATAGCCCACGTAACCCAAAATAAGATTAAAAAGCCTTCTTATGCCTCAAAACAGGCCCGTCTGGCCAACTCATACAGCAAATCCATGGGCAATTCCTAACCGGCGCATGCACCAGCATATACACATGATAGACTGCAAAAAAATGGTGTGTGATCCGTGATTCGAACCAGCGTTGCGGGTCACCACATATAGACGTGTAACCAACTCGACCACCACAAGAGTTGCGATAAGATGCATGTTATGTTTTCATCGATTTCTATATTTCTCTTTTCCCCTTTTTTCATTTTTTCTCTATCATTTTCTACTTTCTTTTTCCACATTCGTAATTGTTTTCTTCAAATAGATGAACTTCTTTTCTAAGTCCTTGAACTGAATTTTACGAAACTCATGATTTTTTTTCAAATTGATGACCTTTTTCAAAATTTAGGAACTTTTTTTCAAATTTGATGAGCCTTTTACAATTTTTTGAACTTTTTCTCAAAATTGATGAACTTTTTCTCAAAATTGATGAACCTTTTTCAAATCAATGAACTTTTAAAAAAATCAATGAACCTTTTCCAAATTAGATGAACTTTTTCAAATTGATGATTTTTTTCAAATTCAATAAACTTTTTCGATTTTGGTGAACCTTTTTTTTTGCATGCTCATGAACTTTATTGGTAATATGTGAACATGTTTCCAATATTTAGAAAATATAAACACTATAGTGTGATGCGCAATAAATTGCGCGTCTAGTTACTATGCTTTAAAGACTTCGCGCTGTCAATGTTCACAAGCATTAAGTTGTTTCAGTGGTTAGCCTTTAGACTAGCCACAATGGGCAGTAACATAGAGTAGTAACATGCCCATGTTCTGGGTATGTTACTACTCTATGTTACTACCTTTATAGTGGGGAGTAACATATGTGTGGTAACATGCAATACTTCATTTATTATGCTATAGACTCATCTTGCCTTGATATGTGTGATGTTACTCATACTAGTAGTAACTAGCTACGTTACTACATGCCTCTCTTTCTTCATTTATTGCTTGCCACATCATCTATTTTATCTAGATATGTGTGATGTTACTACCTATGTTACTCTCATTGTAAGACTAGTCACAATGGTGAGTAACTTAGACTAGTAACATCATATTTTACTAGGCTATATTAGTACCTCTATAGTGGATAGTAACATATTTGTGTTGTCATGTTATGGTTCATTTATTAGCCTATAAACTCATATTGTCTTGGTATGTGTGATGTTACAGTAACTAGCTAAGTTACCACCATCATCTCTCTCATCATTAAATATGTGCCACATAAGCAAAATTATCTTAAAAAGCGTGATGTTACTAGTGATGTTATGCTAGTCATAGTGGGGAGTATATGTTACTAGTCTATTACTATCTTCATAATGGAGAGTAACATATACTCCCTCTATTCCTAAATATAGGGTATATAGTTTTTGGCACGGAAATTAAAGAACACACGTGGAGTGAAAATTTCACAAGTTTTGGGCGAGGTTACACCTGACTAATTGACATGAGAAAATAGAGAATCTTGCCTAATGTAAGTAAATGTAATCAAATCTCTAAAAAATATATCCAAATGATTGGTGCAACGCAAGACACCTTATATTTCAGATTTTTTTTCTCAAAAATCTATACTCCTTATATCAAAGAACGGAGGGAGTATGTGGTATCATGCAAGACATCATTTATTAAGATGTAGACTCATTTTGTCTTGAGATGCGTTATTTTACGGTAACATATTATGTTACTCCAAACACCTCTCTCCTCATTAAGTACATGCCACATAAGCAAATTTTTCTTGGGATGTACTCCCTCCGTTTCTAAATATTTGTCTTTTTAGATATTTCAACAAGTGACTACATACGGAGCAAAATAAGTAAATCTACACTCTAAAATATGTCTACATACATCCGTATGTGGTAGTCCATATAAAATGTCTAGAAAGACAAATACTTAGAAACGGAGAGAGTATTATGTTACTTGCTAAATTACTTCCACTGTGACCAGCCTTACTCACACTGTGGCGCCAGCCTAAGTAGTCTTACGTATCGAAGCTCGAGGTCGCGAGTACGAATCCCAGTGGCGTGGTATTTTTGGCGGTCTTTTTTTCGCGTTTCGCGTTGCGCCTTGCGCGGTTGTGGGCCGGCCCATCCAGCGGCTGCTGCGGGCGCCCGTTCCCTTGCGCGGCGCTGAAGGCGCGCAATAGGAAGCTCCCAAAATCCATGGCCCAACTACTCTAACCCTCGGCTTGTGGCCCAGCCGTCCGTGCTGTGGCCCCCGATCCATGTCTCCGCCTCCGTCCCTCGGCTTCTCGTGCTTTCCGTTTTGCTCAGTTTGCTGCCCAAGAAGCCTGACGCTGAGAGCAGTTCGTCCATAAATAAGTTCTCCAGAAACCCCGAAACCCCGCGACCACCGCCTCGCCGCTTCCCCGACCGAGTGCGCTGACCGACGACGCCTCCGCTACCGCCTCTCACCCCTCGCCGCGCGCGACCGACGCCCACAGCGTTACGATGGTGACAGACGCGGCCGCGATGGCGGTCGTGAAGGCCGCGCGCCCCGTCTTCCGCGGCGCCCACGACGGCGTGGCGTTCGCCGCAAACGCCGCGTTCCTCGCCGCGGGATACTCGCTCTGCGCCGTCGGCCCTGCCGCGCTCACCGACCCCCTTCCCGCAGGTGCGTTCCGCTTTACGCCCTTAGCCCTAGCCCCTAGGGTTACGTATATGATTTAAGTGTGACCGTACTATCGCCTACTTGTTAGGATTTGACGGACCCCATGTTTAGGGCTCCTGTTGCATCTGTGATGATGACTTTCGGGTTGAGTTCCCGGGTGGATGGATGTAGAACTATAATTCGTTTATATTCAGGTGTTAATGGTGCAAGGTCCTGAACCAGTAGCAGTTTGTGCTGCTTCAGGCGTAATTGGCTGACTTGGGAAATTTGTCCCTGAGTCAATCAAAATGTTAACAGCTTAATTGTTTCTGTAAATTCACTCGGATCCTTTCAGTCCCTTCCCTAGATCTATGGTCTATGGTTTGATCTTCTCTGGTAGTAATAAAACACTTTGGAATTCTGAATCAGCTTACCGCTTCTTGTACTGTTGTTTGCGTTTATATGTTCTGATCTAAAGTTAGCAGTTCAATCCATCCAGTTAAGTGAAATTCCTATTTCAGAGTTAGTATTTGCATGTGTGACTGAACCTTGTAAACACAATATTCTTATCTGCTTTAGTGAGAGGGGTCGGCCCCTTCATATTGTAGACAAGACTTGACCTACAAGCCGGTTAATCTATTCAAACTCTAATAAGATCTCTAAACGGACATAACCCTAATTACTGAAAAGTAGATAAAAGTAAACAGCAATATTCGTCTTTTCTAGCAAAGTTGCTTAATCATTAGGACTCTAATTAAGGTAGAAGACTCCATGCTTGATAGGCTGGCCAACTTAACATTATTGACTTACCAAAGAAACATGATTTTATCTGGTAAGCCAATAAGGCACGGGGAAGTTGAGTCGGTATTCAAGGAAAACCGGTGGGAAAAAAAATCAATAAAACCGAGGTGGAATGGGGAGAGAGGTAGGTAGGGTGAGGTGAGGGGAGTTGGACGAAAAGATGACGTAAGACAGAGATAAGTATTTTTTTAAGTAGGAGAGATAAAATTAGGATTGTTTTCTAGTCAAACTTATCTTAATAGGCAGGAATAGACATCTAAATTTGGAAACTTAGCTTTAAGCTAAATAGTTGTTGCCAGTCGTGGGGAGCTGGAATATTCCAGTCATTAAAGGAATGCAACACGTGGCTTCTTATTCCTGCTTGTATTGTGGAACTAATTTACCAGTCATTCTGGCTGGAATATACCAAGTGTAAGTTCCAGTGGGAGTTTAAAGTCTGTAATTGGTTCACTCATGGGAATTTAGTTAGATTTTGTTGTGAGGTGAAAGAGGAAAGTGACTCCTGTGCAGACTGCAGAGTTCTGACTTGTATTGTAATTGCCAGCCTTTCATTATATAACTAATGTTTTTATTTTGCTTAATTCTAGTTGACGAGGAGGTGGGAATTGATGGGTGGAACACTATGGACAATTGCTATGCCTTTCTGTACTCCAAGGAGGAGGGGGGCAAGAAGAAGCGCATTTTAGTGAAATGTCTAGTGATTGATGACTTCCTTGCTATTGATGCGCTGGATCTTGAGGCACAACACAAGGAACCCTGCAATGTCCAGATAAAGTATGTTCCAGTCTTACTTGTTATTATTATTTAGACATTCTTAGGTTCCATGTGATTTGCTTATTGTTATAACATTACTAGAACACAATGGACACTAGCAGCATTAGACTATGCCAGAGCAATGTAATAACTTACTGGAACACATGTTACTTGCTTCATGAAATATGATTCGTGATCTAAGACATGTATGTTATGTGCTAATCTTCACTCCAATTAATATTTCAGTTGGTAGTGATGATTTGTTCACCTTCCCACTATTTGGTTACTAAGTGGGGCTAAATTGTAAATTTGCTTTGCTACTATACGTATTTCAGTTTGTGGTGATGGCCCATTTACTCTGTCACCATCCTTTCCACCTGGACTAACTAAAATATTTGGTAAAATAATAACATGAATTGTAAGCCATGCCATTTTAACTCAACGCCTGTTTCCATGTTCTTTTTTTACGCGTGTGGAGATTTTTTTATATGTAAGATTACTCCGATGGTTTTTTGTGCTTTGTTGTATGCACATGAACAGTGGTAGTCAGTACGAAACACATTCTTTTGTTAAGTAGCTTCACTTGTATTAACTAGCATTATAGAAATGATGTTGCTATAAACTGAACAGTATAAATGATGTAACAAGTAAGGACGAGCTGGACTTGCAGGGTCCGTTTATGATTTCTGCTAACATGTTAGTGTGCTATAAATACCTTAGTGTAGAAATGTATTTTGTTCAATTGAGTATGATTTTCTGCACAAGCTATGGATATGTATCCACGGTTTGATACAAGGTGCAGTAAGTAATATTGCATCCATTTCTAATTTCTTTGTTAAGCAAGACCCAGTACAGCCAACAGGACAATTCTGTCGTGTTTTAGTTTATCATTATGTAAAATATTTTGGGTGGCTGCTCTGTTGGCTGGCCTTCTGTTGAATAGTTCTGCTCAAATGTGGATCTTCCAGTTTATAGTCGTGAGTTTTTGACTCTGGTTCCTTGTATATAGTGTGAAGGATTTCTTCTCTGAAGAACAGCCGAAGAATTATAAGGATATGTACAAGAATTTTCCGGGCTTCATTAACACCCTTAACTCAAGCTTATTAGTTGAATTGGATGGTAAGGCTGCTGCTGCTGCTGCTACCCAGAAGCCTGATGTTGAGAGCAGTTCATCAATAAACAGGTAGTTCTGTTTATCTTCTTGCGAACAGAAAATCTAGTATATCGCCCTCTGTAAATACTTCCATGTTGCATTTTTTTGCTTTGTACGAATGAAACAATATCATTGTTTCGGAAATTTGGGCTTTTTTGGTTATGTTCTGATGGTTTTCCTCCTTTGCCTAGAATTTTACTTTCAAAGCTTTTCTGTTGTAGCTGACTCCATTTGCTAGTAATTCTCTAACATGTGGCACTTCTCCTTCCAGTTCTGAAAATGTTCTGCGGGATACAAGGACTACTGAACCTGCTGGGTATGAGAACAACCATTTGTATTTCCTCTTCTTCTTTTGTGTGTCACTCCTTTATTACTTTTTTTGTACTCTGTCGTTATTTTTATTGTGTCCTGTCCAATATAATTAGAATCTAAATGTATTTGGGTTTCTAGAAATAGTAGGATATCATGACAGAAAAGAGAAGACACAGTGCGCTAAGGCTTAGCCACTAGTTAGTCTTTTCTAGTTTTTTGCTGCCTTCTTTCAAGCCTACACCGCCTCAATCACAAGCTGAATGTCTTGGTCCATACCTTCGGTCTTGATATCATCTGGCCTTGTTCAATTTTGATGAGCATGCACGTCCTTGCACATATTCTATTGCCATCTAATTTTAGTACAACTTCATAATTTTAGTACTACAGCCTATTGATATGGTTACTCTATACTGTCTTGATTAATGCAAATTCTCTTGATGTATGTTGGAAGTAAACAAAAGAATATCCGTGGAGTCATTACTGATGTTACTTTGGATATAACATATGTTACTGATAGCATTTGTGGCATATATAATATATAATGTATCTTTACACTCATTTATGTACCCCCTTGTGAGTTTATAGATTCCGACATTCTCGAAATTCTCAAAAACATTATGGCACTACAAAATTTTAGTTTAGGCATATATACAAAATCTCAATAGAAATTATGACCATATTTGTTCTTTATACATAAAAAAATATAAGAGAATTTTGCTTCGTTTCACCCCCCAAGGAAAGTTTACGGATTTCGATGCAGATTAGAAAGGGGGGAGTACCGAAGCAAAACTCATAACGTCTTTTTGTTGTATAACTTATACTCCTGTCATTTTGCTACATCATGCATATGATTTTTTTTTGAAACATGTGCCTGAATTACCATTTTATAGTACTATGAATTTCCTGAGAATTTTTCTGAATTTACAAGTGCACAAACTAGTGAAGGAGTTCATGTGAACTTATGTTTGGTTTTACCAAAATTTGCACTCCCTAGCGCTCTTGTAGAATAAATAGGCTATTAGTGAATCGGTTATAGGATATTGATAACGGGGGTAATATTTCCTTTTATGTATTGTGGTACAGCCTGATATATCCTCCAGTAGCTCCGTTTGGTCATGATGACACCTTCCCTGCTCCTGGTGCAGGCTTCTACCCTCACAGGTCTGTCTCCTACCATCATGTACATGTAAAAACATCGACAGATCAGTACTTCCACACATAATTAACCATGTGTCTTATTGTTCGCAGTGGTGGGCCGGGTGGTAGTATGCACGTTGGTAATATGTTGTCAACTGAATACCTATTGAATCTCTTTACATTTGTACCTCTGTACTGTCTCTAACTTACAACCTATTTGATTACTACAGGCCCAAATGATCCACGCTTCTTTCCTTCAAATCCTTTTCCTGCTCCTTTTGGTGGTCCTGGGTATGTTCAGTTCTCCTATTTAATTGAAGTATTTGTTTTGTCATCTCTGCTGCTGTCGTAAATGGAATCAATATTTCATAACAGGAGTGTTCCACCTGGCGGCCGTTACGATCCAATCGGCCCGCCAGATGTTCCAGGATTTGAACCATCTCGCTTTGTGAGGTAAGTTGGTTATTCTTAACATGTTTGATAGACCCACTTTATGCTTGGCAACTGGCAAGGCTCAAGATGGCCTATTATTGTACTTTATTTATAACGCTTTAGAAAGGTCTTCTATCTCAAGGAAGAGACAAACCATTCTTATAGTTCATTTTTTGTCGTGCTAACTTGCATCCAGTGCAACATTCAGTATAATACATATGTCAATACGTCATGGAAGTCATAGTAGTATAATTGAAGGTGCCATGATTATTTCTACTTGATGAACAGCTCATGCCAACCTCCTCATTTGCTGTTCACGCAGGCGTCCGAGGCATCCAGGTGGAAGCACTCACCCAGACCTCGAGTTCTTACAGCAAGGCCCAGACTTCTGAGACTCGGCTTCATGCCCACCTGCACCTGCACCCTGCGCTGAATGACTTTGCTTTGTTGCTGCTGCGCTCATGAACTTTGTTTCAGTAGACCCTGCTTGAGTAGTTGGGAACATGAATGTAAAACTTTTGTATTCACCTTCTAGACAATGCTTTGTGACGGTTGACTGTACAATTGTATATAGACCTGTCTTCGTATCCCTCTGTGCTTCTTACCTATGTACTCCCTCCGTCCTGAAAAACACGTCGCAGGCGTAGTTCATTGCCAGTTTTATAAAAAAGCCCTCGTAGTTTCAAAACAATTACAAACAAGCCTCTCCACCCTGTCTTCTTCCTCCGCCGTCGCCCGTGTGTTTCCAGGGGCCGGCGCCGCCAAGCTGCGCGATTTGCAGCCCACCAGGAAGTGCTCCGCCTCCGTCGCCACGTACCTTCAACGCCGCCGCTGTCGCCAAGTACTTCGCCACCGCCTGCCGCGATCCCATCCCGCGGCGATTACCTGCGGGCGTTGCTGGAATTTCAACCACGATCCGGTGGAGCAGGAGCTCCCTCTCATCGTCCTCGAGCTCCCGCGAGTCCTCCTCGTGCTCCTGCGAGTCCACCTTGAGCTGCCTCCCATGCGCCACCGCGATCCCTCCCGCCGTGATCCACCTACGGGCATCGTCGGAGCCGGCCTCCATGATCCGGTGGACAGGAGCTCGCGCGCGTCCTCCGTGGTCTCCCGCGAGTCCTCGTCGAGCTCCCACGCGTCGCCATGGTGCTCCTTCTCTGCCTGCGTGCCCGCCGGTGGTGCTAGCCCGTGCTGCTGCATCTTGTTTCTCCTCTGTTTCTCCCCTGCCGCCGGTGGAGCTAACCCGTGCTGCTGCTGCTCCTCTTCCCGTGTTGATGCTACTGCTCCTTTGCCTGTGCTTCTGTTGCTGATCCGTGCCGTGTTGCTGTTGTTGCTGTTGACTCCCGCCGTGACTGCTGCTGCTGGTGCTATTTGCACTCTGAAGAAGGTACTCCATCAGAGTACTGCTACCTGACAATTTGTGAAATTGATTTACTGTTAACTAAAAGCTTTCAATTAATAGCAAGGCCTTGAGTAAATTTATGCAATTGCCTTGTTTGCAAATACTCCAATGATGATCAAATGAAGTGTTTGTTTCCTTTGTGCATGGTTCTTTCCAAAATGTGGGAAAAACTAACGGAAAAAAGCATGATCAAACATTTACCATGGTTCTTTCCAAAATGATGATAAATTGAAGTGTTTGTTTCCTTTGGGAGTAATTGTTTCAGACATATTAAAACGTTAAGACTGCTGACTGTTGCTCCTTCCCAAATTGTGGGAAAAACTAACTGAAAAAGGAGAATATGGACAAGTTTCTGAAAACACTTCTCTGGATGAGCATATACCTATAGTTAGGAAACAAACACTTCAATTCTAGCATAAACTTCAGATCTCACTGCTTCAGAAATGATTTCAGAGCCACAATGTACTCCATGCCAAAGTATTTCCTGCAGAGAAAAAACAAAAATAAACAAACATAAATTACTTAATGAAAGCTTGGGTATAAAGTGGAGTACATATAAATTCAGTTATTTGAATCATTCAAATTCAAATGCATGCATGTTGGTTACACAAATGCATGTTGTATGCCTTGTCTAATCCTTGTATATAAACTCCTTGTTGGAATTTATTTGGATTAATTTGAATTAATCAGAATAATCTGAAAATTTTGATCACTGCAGGGCCACTACACTACTATACATGGCCACTACACCGCTCCATGTCAGTACTGTTCAGAAACAAACTTGGCTGAAAATTCAGTCATTCTAAAATTTGCTTCAGTCAGTTTACTCCTAAAATTCAGTAAACAACTACTCTGCATACATGCTGGAGATCAACATCAACAGCTACTCTGCATATTTTCCAAGATGTTTCAAACATATGCACACTACTGTACTTGGCGGAGTATGTCTAACATTTGCAGCTACACTCATTTATAAGAAGAATGCATTTTTTTTCTTCTTTTTCAGTTTATTTCCATTATATACCCAGTCACCTAGGCAATACCAAAATGATAGGCAACAGCTAATTTGGTTAGTTGAATTTGTTTCTGATAAGAATAAACCTAAAGGACAGGAAACTTCACTGGAACTAAAACTAAATTTGTGATGCACACAACAAACAGAACTTTTTTGCATCTAAGAAAACCTCATGGATTGTCCTAAATACTCCGTGTCAATAATTGGTTTTATTTAGTTAAGAGGTCCATTTCATGCTATCAAGGACACTTCCAGTTTTTCTTAGTTTCATCAAAGGTTCATCAATACAGATGCTAAAATCTAGCATATCTCATGGAATGGATCAGCTTAAAGCCTAAAATAAGAAGTCTAGATAGGAACACTTAAAGACCATCTCCAGAATAGTCACACAATAATTTGCAAGAAATAATACTTTCTATACTTTACTAAATAAAATGACTTACTCCAAAGATAGGTTATTGCTACTGTCAAAATTTGTTTCAAACAGTTTTCTGTCAACTTGTGAGCAGGAAAATGGCTTCAGAAAATTCAGTTAACTGAGACTACAGTGAATATTCAGTTTTCTATCAATTTAAATGGACCCATCCAATATCTGTAGTCCAAGTTTAAATGGGCTGCAGTCATGTCCAAGTTTAACTGAATATGTGCGTGCACGTCTACACTGTTCTGCTCTGCATTCATCCAACGACATTACCGATGTTGACTTGACGCCTAACCAAAATGATTTTGCCATCTCCCATCTGTATCCAGCTCCACAGATAGATGGAGATAGCCCCTCCTTGATATCGACCCGTGTTGGGAATGACCTCTCACGTTCTATTCTTCAACAAATATCACCGGCCGGCAATAACCAGCTTACACACATTGCAGAAGATAGATTTTCCTTTTTTACTGTTATTATTAAAGATCACCTATGCTCTCTCTCTCTCAGTTCATCTATTATCTGAAACTGCATGCACTAACAAGACAGACATCTAGTATCTGAAACTCCAAAGAAACAAGAAATCTTTGAGGATTGATGGAGTCAAGCAAAACAGCAAGTACAAAAGCCTTTGCAAAATACACTATCCTTACAAACATAATTCCCTTCCTGACAAGAAGCATTTAAAAATTGTAGAAAGAGATGTGTTAACTTACCCTAAGCAAAAGTATAACCATACTCTAAACTCAAGCACTGTCAAAATTAGAGAAGACATGGCTGTTCCAAAACCACGCCCACCAAGAAAAACTGTATCTGCTTCCTGCCCAGAAGCAGTTTGTAGAGTACTGTCAAAATTCAGAATGGTGACTGATTTTTTCAGTAAAGTTCATATGGGAAGGTAATAAATCAGTTTTGATTCTATTGACAGAGTACATTGAACTCTGTCAACACAATTAGACATGAATAAGAACTCTGTCTAGACATCCAGTTTTGTCATAAATAAGAACTCTGCCTAGACATGAATAAGAACTCTTTCTAGCATGGCCATTGACATGTTGATGGCACTTTCTTTGACAACTGAATTTTGACGGTAGTAAAAATGAAAAATTCAGACTTTACCCAATGCAGACTTGCAGAGCACTTGTGCACGAGTCCGATGAGCATGAGGAGGAGCCGTCATCGTCGATGGGCTAGACCTGCAGAGCCACAATATAATCCATGATTCAGTACTGCGCAACAATGAGCAAATCTTATTGAACTTTGAGACAGTACTAATTTCAGAGTCAGAGTTCATGGATGAATTTTGAGACAGTACAAATCTTACTAAAATGTTGGATTTGGGTCGCCTATGTGTACAACTCCGTCAGTAAAAATCATCAGGACAAAGAAAGAAGGAAGATAACAGAATAGAGCATGCCACGGGAGGGGAGGGGAGGGAGGAGGGCGGACCGGAAGAGGGAAGAGCGGCTGGTGCTGCCGGACTTGTGGACGAGCCCGTTGGAGCGGGAGCTGCTGGGCGACAAGGACAAGATCCTCCTCGGCCACAATCCGGTCCCCAAGAAGAGGGGGGAGGGAGCGTGCTGCGGCGTAGCTCCGACCGGCGGCTTTGGGTTGGGCGGGAACGGCTGCTCCAGGGAGGGAGTCGCGGCTGAGCGAGAGTGGATGGTCCGGGAAGGCAGGAGGCGTCGCGGAGAGCAGATTGACGACGGGAAGGGACAGCTCCAGCTGGCCAAGCTCGGGGAAGGCCGCCGCCGTCGGAGAGCAGATCGAGAAAAAAAATCGAGCCTTCTCCTTCCCGTGGTTCACCATGGGGAACGAGCAAGGGAACAAGGAGAGGGAAGCAACGCGGTGGAGGTGTGGGGCGAGGCAGCTCCGGCGACGCGCAGGGGAGCCGAGCAGGGGAGCTCCAGCGCGGGGGGAGCCGAGAGGGAGGGCTCCGGCGCACAGGGGAGACGAGTGAGGCTGCGAGGGAGACGACCAGGGACCGCGGGTTGTGTCGGGAATTCGCAGAGGGGGTTTTCGTAAAAATGTCACTGCGACATGTTTTTCGGGACGGAGGGAGTAGTTTACGAAGGGAGTATATTTTTGCAATATAGGTTGTGTTGTGAGATTTTTTTGCAACATAGGTTGTGTTGCAATAAAAGAAATTCTAGCTTCATTTCTTTTGCGGAAAAATTTGCAGTTGAAATGATGTGCAGAAACATTGCCGCCATTGCGTGTGCCATGCAGCATCGCCATCGTTCCCGCTATTGCAGAGTCATGCCTCCCGCTGTTGCAGAGTCATGCCTCGCTTGAAAGTGACTAGTGGTTGGGGCACCACCTGGTGGCGCCGCATGAGAGGGAGCTGAGCGGTGCCAGGTGGGCTGCGCCCCTTTCACTTTCTTCTCTATATTTTTTTCTCAAACCAATGGACTTAATTTTGAATCTGGACTTTACAACACCCGGATTTATTAAATGTAGGCCTAAAATTTTGATTCTGTAATTGAGTTTAAGAATTACAAATCACAAAGCCAAACTGTCAGAGGGCTCAAATCTTCTCAATCTTTACCCACACTTGCTAGCACGTAAACATGAAGGCCACACTGATGGACTTGCCGGTGACAACGGCATCGACGACTGCCACCTTCGCTTGCTCTCCACCACGTCCTCCATTTCATAAGCGTATAACCCTCCAAGTCCAATCCCACCCCTCCTTCCCCTAGTTCGTGGCGTGATGTTGTCAAATTGAGATTGTTTCATTTGGTCCCTTAACCTATCTGTCAGTTTCTCTTCTTTTGCCTGGACATAGTAGATCATTGACCTGTGAGTGCAATCATAAATGGCCACAACTATCCACAAACAGCAATAGATACCCCCCCCCCCCCCCCCCCCCCCCCCCCCCCCCCCCCCGCCCCCGCGCGGCAAAAAAGCAATAGTACCATTTTTCAAAGAAGAGAATGCTTATATTCAATAAAGGAAGAATATGACCATCATGTGAGTGTAAACATTAGGACAAATTATCATGTGAGAGTATACATATTTGCATTGGGAAGATGTTCTGCATAATAGTACCTAACGAGTAACGAGTTAGTATAATGAGCACTCCAAATTTCTACCACTAAACCAGTATATGTAACCATATGAGTTATACAAGTTCAAGCAGAATAGCCAAACAGAAAAGATCAGCGAGAGAATTCCCTCCATAACAAAGTGATGAAATGCATACCAATGGCCAGGTATAAAAGCTTTCGAGGGTGAACCATGAGAAAGATCATACCTATGTAATCAAACATGTACAGCAAATGATGCCGTCGAGGGCTGTGGCAGTAGAAGAGAGAACCACAGTTAACGTAGAATTTGATATTGATAAAGTCGAAATGTTCCTATTAGGAGGAAATAAAATGCTTCTAGTAAGACTATCGATAAAGTAGCATTGTGTAACCCGCAAACTGCAGGGCCTCCTAACTAAAATAAAATTGAATATTCTTCGGAGATTCACTTGTCCAGACATTAATTTGCAGTGTAGTTTGACAGAAAGCAAAAGACTCGGATATAATCATAGAACCGCAACATAAAGTTTGAATAGTTGAACTACAACATCCTCTTGACAATTTTTATTTCTTTTTAGTTGCAACTATCATAGGTAATAGAAAACGAATAATGAACGGATGTACTTTTATATAGGATTAAAATATGGAGAGAAAATAAATACATATGGTTTGATAAAATATATGAACACTTAGGAAGAAAATATAGTTGGCTCACACCTTAGAAAGTTGTCCCTAAAATTACAAGATAGCAGACCATGAAGGTTAGCAAGCCAATATAAATGTATGATTGGTTACAAAGCATGGAGCTGCCTTAGCATGGACGAGTTCTTGTTGCTGCCTAGCATAGAGCAACCATGATAGTGCACTAACAAATGCCATACAAATTCATTTCATGGCAGGAAATTGCAGATGCTAGGCTATATGAAACACACACTTACTTAACAATAACTACAATCAAAATTATAGAAGGAACATATCAATAAGATGTTTTTAGAACTACAACATTCTGATTGCCATATCTTTCATAGAAAGGTACATGTCTATCCACCTCATCTTCATTTGAATAAAGCATCCAAATATAAAAATGATACAGAACTATAAATAAGAAGGGGCTAGTGAACATGAAAAGAGGAAACTTATCCATACCACGTCTTTTTAAACCAACGGATCCCTCATCGAGTCATATTTTCTACATCCTACAAATTCTTTAAAGAATAGTACACCATGGCAATAGTAATGAAATTCCTAGAGTTAAACCTATCAAGTTTGGCAGATACATACTTGAATTTGTACCTTTGTTCCTTCCATCTTCTGTCAGTGCAGATTGTGATGCAGAGATCGCAGACCTTTAGCTTGTACTGCAGTTTTATAGAAACTCAGTGCAAGCTACATTCTCCAGCAACAATTATAGATTTGCGTAACATTTTTTTAGCTATATAGAATCATGTAACTAAAATAGTAGTACAGAGCTACAGTGTCATGCTTCCTATTGGCTCTTACATATTAATTGGATTACTATGTAATCATGTTACTGAAACAGTACATAAGCACATGCAGTTTGCATGCCAAGTTTTCTCTAAGAATAAATTTAGGTATATGACACAA
This sequence comes from Triticum urartu, assembly GCF_003073215.2. NCBI lineage: Eukaryota > Viridiplantae > Streptophyta > Magnoliopsida > Poales > Poaceae > Triticum > Triticum urartu. Next base: position 195,383,259 of record NC_053023.1, read on the forward strand.
TAAAATAATAGTAATTGTTCAACAGAAACTGCTACTACCACTTTGATTCCTATGGCGAGTTGAAAATAAGAATAAATTGGATTACTATGTAATCATGTTACTGAAACAATAAGAGTAGTGATAGTTCAACAGAAACTACAAGCAAAAGGCTGGGAACAAACCTGAATCCTTAGATCTATAATTAAAATCTCCACAGCTGAAAATAAAAAAGGGGACCAATAGAACAAAACATGGAAACTGAAAAGTAGTTCTTATTTAAACAACCCTTTCCCTCTCACGGTCAAGGGGAATCAATGATACGAGGATGGGGACTGGAACATGTGGAACCTCCCTTTTATCTGAGAGTTAAAATTAGCCCTACAAAATTTTGTTTGCATTTTAAAAGCCAAGTTAACTATTCAATCACACAGAGGTTGTCCTTTCACTGTTGGTCATGTTCAGGAGCAATTGTATGAAGCAGAAATTCGAGATTAGTTGATATCACAATGTCATCTTGTTGTCAAGAATATGCATATGAAAAAGAGTACAGTGAAAACAATGATTTATCAGAGTAGTTGTGTGCCGTCATTCTAGAAAGTGCACTTGTGGAGAAACTAATCATGCACAACCAATCAACAAATTAACCATCAAGAAATATATAGAGAAAAATGGAGATATTATACCCATTCTATACCAGCTGCATGACCTCCTCTGCATCAGAACACAACAGCGATGGCAGGTAGACCAATGCTGCAGCGTTGTCCTAACTCTCCACACTGCTCGATCCTCCAGTTCGCCTATTGTCAACCATTGCATTCCCTCCTCCAAACAGTTTTCCCCCCTTCATTTTATTTTCGTCATGAGACTAAAGACATGCCATCATCTTTATTCCACATAATATCAACAAAAAAAAATTCAGTTAGCACAAACATGATGCAAGGCAAGAGTTCAGCAGAATATAATCGCAAAACATAAAAACTCCTTTTTACATAAATTGAATAGGGCCAGCTTGCAGATCCAAAATTCACATCACTCGACTCAGAGCATGCATGACAAGGGGATATCAAGGGATGGAGAACTGAATACTCATATGTTTTTACTGGATTATCTCTGTACTGCCTATTTAGTTGATGGATATTGTCCTTGTTGGTCAGGTCTGAACTTTTTAAGAAGAAAGCATGCATAGTTCTTTCAACAAGTACACATATATGCATCCTGAAACAATAGATAGAAGAGGGGATGTTGTCTGTGTCGTGGTTCCGACTCTGATAGTGATGTAGGGGGGTGAGTATGGAGAGGCTAGATCCTAGCTATTGGGAAGTTGTTACACGCGAGGTTTATGAGTTCAGGCCCTTCTCGGAGGAAGTAATAGCCCTACGTCTCGGAGCCCGGAGGCGGTCGACTGGATTATGCGTGTATGGATTACAGGGGTGCGAACCCTCCATACTGAGGAGGGGGGTGGCTTATATAGAGCTCGCCGGCCCCCTCCTGCCCTCAGTAATGCAGGGTTTAAGGTACATTTAAGATTGGGCGTTACTGGTAACGCCTCTAATAAAGTGCTATGATGACCATGAAGACTACTTAACAGCTGACCGTTTGCCTACGGAGTGACTATAGGTCTCCTGGCAGTCGAGTGATTAGCTTCATGGTCGAGTGGTAGCTTCTTGGTCGAGTGTCTTGAACCTGTCGAGTGGGGTACCTTCAAGTCGATTGATAGGTGATTTCTTCTAGGGATGTCCTTGGGTAGGGCTCTTTGGACGGGTCCGTGCCCCTACCCTAGGTACATAGCTTCATCATTAGCCCCCGAATGGATCGAGGTTAGAGTGGGGAAAGAGTTGGGGATCCTTTCCGGCCGGTTCTTTGGGGCTGTATGAGTGCCTCGTTTAGGGTCAGTTGTCACAGATGACGTCATCAACCTCTTTCAGTCGCCTTGATCCATTCCAGGCCTTTCGTCGAGTGAATATCTTTGCTTGCGACATGCCGAGTGTTGGTGCGAGCGGGATACTCTGTTTTTGGCAAGTGGTTCTGCGGCCCGCGGATCTCACGGGATTCGGATTTTGGGAAGCGCGCGGGACGGGAGCAGCCGCAGTAATCGGAAGTGATAAAGCGAAAACTCCTCGATCCTCGCGTCGCCTTTTTCGCCACGTACTGTGCGCGCGTCTGCTGCGGGATTTGACTGGACTGCCTGGGCCTACCAGTCAGCCACTCGGGAGCGGCCCCTTATAAGTTGCCGGCTCGGGGTTTCCAAGTCGTGCGCTTCTCTTCTTCTTCCTTCTTCTTCTCTCCCTTCGCCAGCCCTCCCGTGACCTTCGGCCGTACCCTAGCGCCGTTAGCCCGTGTGAGACCTCGCCGGCGACGATGGTGAAGGGCAAGACCACTGCTTTGGAGCGCACGAAGAAGGTGGCGGCGGCGGGGAAAGGAAAGAGGTCTGCACGAGGCGGATCTTCCTCCCGGACCACCCTGCCCAAGGGTTGGATTCAGGGCGACTGGATGCCATCGGTGCTCCGGCAGGAGGATCTCGACGACATGGTCGAGGGAGGAGCCATTCCCCACGAGGCTGCGCGTCTCCCGGGGAGGGAGATCGAACCTCAACCCCGCGACGGTGAGTGCGTGCTCCTCGCCACCCACATCGACCGAGGGTTTTCTCTGCCTCCCCATCCATTCTTCCGGAGCTTCTTGAATTTCTTCGGAGCGCAGCTCCATCACTTTACCCCCAACTCCATAGTCTATCTTGCCACGTTCATTTCCATGTGCGAGGCCTTCCTGGGTTGCCGTCCGCATTGGGGGCTTTTCAAGCATATTTTTACTTGCCGCTCTCAGTCGGTTAAAAAGGCCAAGTCGAGTGATGAGAAGACGCAAGTGATCCAGCTGTGCGGGGGCCTGGCGATCCAGACGAGGGGGAAGAGTTGTTTCCCCTCTATCACCTTCCCGGAGTCGGTCCGCGGCTGGCAGTCGACCTGGTTCTACTGCCAGGACCAGGCGACCCCCGAACAGTCGACTGGTCTTCCTCCTTTTTCCCTCGACCGAGCCGAGAAGCCTGTCTCTCTGAAAGTCACGCCGGAGGAAAGGGCCCAAGTCAAGGTATTGGCGGGTCGAGTGGTTGAGCTTGTCCGTGAGGGGGTGACTGGGATGGACCTGTTAGAGGTCTTTCTCCAGAGGCGCATCCAACCGCTCCAGGCGCGAGACCACCCAATGTGGCTGTATTCTGGCCTTGACGACACCACTCGGATCCACCCGGAGGAGGTCACCGACGAGATGCTGGAGGGGTGGCTGTCAAGCATCACGGGGAACAAAGACAACCCCCGAGGAGCTAGAAGGGTAATTCCACTCGACAACTCATATGAAGTGGATCAGGTATGTCTTTGCGTCGGATATCTGGCCTTCTGTATTGGTCTTCTTTGGGTAAGTCGATTGACTTTCGTCCTGTCTATTGTCTTCCAGGCGACCACTGAGATGTACTCGACGCCCAACGGGGCACAAGGGTCGACTGAGGAAGGTGAGGGGAGCGGAGGCGAGAGCAGGGACGACCAGGGCGAGTGGGAGTCCGACGGTGAGGGAGAGGAAGGCGACGACATCTTCTCCAGCGAAGAGGAGGAGGAGGCTGAACCCTCCCGCCCGGAGGGGCGATCCAAGCTCACCCACGATCCAGCGCAGGAACGTGGCAAGGTGACTGCTCCTGTTGGGCAGTCGTCGAAACGCCCTCGGACTTCTTCTCCTCCGCCGACCGGGAAGGCTCCCAAGCACCCACGAGCGACGCCATCCAAGCCGCCCAAGGCCTTGCCCAAGATGAAGATAGCTGTTCCCACCATTTCCGGGTAACAATAACACTTGCTTTCCTTTGTCGACTGTGGACGGATCCTTGGTCGATTCACTGGGCCAACTGACTAACTTTCGAGATTTGCAGTGGTGCAACTTCCGAGGTCTCCGCCAGGAACGACGACCAAGAGATGGAGGACGCTGTCACCTCCAACCCTGGTACGATCACTGACGTCCTACTTTCGAGTCGACTGAAACTTTATTGCGACTCTGGTCGATTGAATGTTTTCCTTGCAGCTCCTCCTCATGTTATTGACCTCCCGGACGACGACGACAACGAACCACTGAGGGTGAAGAGGAAGAAGAAGGCGTTGGCTGGCAAGACTCCGCAATCCACTCCGGCGCCTGAGGCCGTAGTTCGGGACGATGGCGAACCCACTCGGGCTTCCGTGACTTTCGCTGTTCCTCTGACGAGTGTGCGGCCTTCAGCGTCGACTGCGGATCCGTCTTCGCTTTTTGCTGCGTACCCCGTCCCTGAGGACCAAGTGGCTGCTGCGAAGGAGGCTGTACGCCAGGCTGGAATCATGATGGAACAGGTGAAAGTGGCTCGGGAGGCTTGCCAGGCGGCTTATGACGCAAGCTCGGCTCTTCAGAGCAATGTCCAGGTCAGTCGACTTCAACACTTGGTCTGTTTCGATATGTCCTTTGAAGAATCTCTTTTCCGAAGATCTTTAAGTTTGTACACCCACTGGGTGTGTTTGCTAATTCTTGGACGAGTGGGGGCACGCTAAGTGCACCCACTGGGTGTAGTCCCCGAGACTACGGTGGACTGCTGGCAGTCGACTGTAGTCTTTAAATTGAGTCGTTGTAGTTGAGTTTCTTCGCTCTGTCTGATCGGGTCATGTCGAATGGAACGGTATCCTGTTGACTGCGGGCAGTCGACGTCTTTCTCTTTTTTTTTACTGTGGGGGCACACTGAGTGCACCCACTGGGTGTAGTCCCCGAGGCTACTGTCGAATGTTTCTCTTCGGCTGTAGTCTTAGAAACTCCATTATTGTCTCTTAGCTGCTCGGAAGCAACTTGTCTTGGACTCGACTTCAAGGGTCGGTCGGGTGGGATAGGAACCGGTGGGGGCACGCTAAGTGCACCCACTGGGTGTAGTCCCCGAGACTATGGTGGACTGCTGGCAGTCGACCGTAGTCTTAGTATTTATTGCCTTTGTTGCTTTTTTTTACTGAAATTGTAACTCCTCCCCTTTGACTTCAGAAATCTTGTGATCTTGGAACCCGCTTGGCTGACTTGGAGAAGCAGCAAATTCAAATGAACCTTGATCTGGAGCTGGCCAGGACAGAGCTACAGAAGGTCAGAGACGGCACCGCAGGTAAGACGCCTTTGTCGACTGGTTAGTTTTTAGGCTTGAGTATCTTTTTGCTTTCTCCGACTCAATCATCATTTTTTTGCAGAAAAATTGAAAGAAGCTCCGGCAAAGAAGGATCAGGACTTGGTTGCTGCCCGTAAGGAGGCTGATGACAAGACTGCTCTGGCCACACAGAAGCTGGCTTCGGTCGACCAATTGGAAAAAGAGAATACCAGGTTGCAGACTGCTCTGAATGAAGCCAACAGGTTGACTGCAAATTGGAAGAAGGAGAACCTCCTCTTGGGCGAGAAGATGGAAGGCATCGCTCGTAGGAGGGACGACCTGGAGGGCTACTTGAGGAGTTTTGCCAAGAAGTTGTACATCAGGCTCGAAGGTGCACATTCAGTTCCGACTGTTTTTTTTGTGTCGACTCAGTTTTACGAAATTTGACTTATCCTTGGGTCGTGTATGCAGAACTTTGCCAGAACTTTGAAGAGGAGACTGGGCGGATCGAAACAGGTTTGGATCCAATCAACTCTCCGGTGAAAGATGAAGCTGCCATGAACCTGCTCCGACTGGAATCTCGTGTTGACGGCGTCGTGGATTACTTGGCTCGACTGAAGGTTGCCATGACGCGGATCGACCCGACGCTTTGGCCAGAGTCTACGCTCCATAATGATCTCGAGTCTCTGATGACTCGACTCAACGGAATCCCTGACCGAGTGCAGGAGTGGAAGAAGTCTTCAGCTCGGTGTGGCGCTGACGTGGCTCTGTCTCTGGTCCGCGTCCATTGCAAGGAGGTGCGGGAGGAGAAGCTGGCCGCCATCCAAGTCGCCAACACGAGGAAGCACAACTTCCAGGACTTCATGAAGACATTTATTGCTGCTGCTACCCATATCGCAGATGGGATCGACTTGGATGAGTTTGTCGCCCCTGCCAGTCCTCCTCCTCCCGAGGAATGAAAAAACTTGCCTCGGAATGCCGAGTGTATTTTGTAATCCGTTAAACTCTGCCTTAAATTTGCCTTGGAATGCCGAGTGGAAGTGTAACAGTTAAACTCTGCCGAGCCGGGGGCTCGAGTACTTTGATCTGAGGTCTCTAGGACCTTTTAGGCTTTATTTGAACTTGATTTGTCGTTGAATCTCTTTGTGGATGACCCGTCGAGTGGAATTTGGTCTTCACTCGAAATAACTTTGTGTCTGTGGTGCAGCTCCGAAGGAGAAGGTAGTAGTCGATCTACACCCTGTTACTGCAGAGTGGGACGGAGCGCACATTGTATTTGTGGCGAAGCTCTCCAGGAGAAGGTGGCGGTCGACCCACACCCTGTTGCTGTGGGGTGGGACGGAGCACACATTGTATTTGTGGCGAAGCTCTCCAGGAGAAGGTGGCAGTCGACCTGCCCCTCGTCGTCCTTGGGAAATGAGATGTGTTTCATACTTAGGCGAGCGCTGGGCTGCAGCTAAGCCTCCGAGCGGGAGGTTTGCTCTCGCTCGGTAGGATTTCAAACTTAGGCGAGTACTGACTGCAGCTAAGTCTCTTCGTAGGAGAACTTAAGCGAGTGCTGGACTGCAGCTAAGCCCCCCGAGTGGGAGGTTTTCTCTCCACTCGGTAGGATTTTTCAAACTTAGGCGAGTGCTGACTGCAGCTAAGTCTCTTTGTAGGAGAACTTAGGCGAGTGCTGGACTGCAGCTAAGCCCCCGAGTGGGAGGTTTGCTCTCCACTTAGTAGGATTTTTCAAACTTAGGCGAGTGCTGACTGCAGCTAAGTCTCTTTGTAGGAGAACTTAGGCGAGTGCTGGACTGCAGCTAAGCCCCCGAGTGGGAGATTGCTCTCCACTCGGTAGGATTTTTCAAACTTAGGCGAGTGCCTGACTGCAGCTAAGTCTCTTCGTAGGAGAACTTAGGCGAGTGCTGGACTGCAGCTAAGCCCCCGAGTGGGAGGTTTGCTCTCCACTCGGTAGGATTTTTCAAACTTAGGCGAGTGCTGACTGCAGCTAAGTCTCTTCGTAGGAGAACTTAGGCGAGTGCTGGACTGCAGCTAAGCCCCCGAGTGGGAGGTTTGCTCTCCACTCGGTAGGATTTTTCAAACTTAGGCGAGTGCTGACTGCAGCTAAGTCTCTTCGTAGGAGAACTTAGGCGAGTGCTGGACTGCAGCTAAGCCCCCGAGTGGGAGGTTTGCTCTCCACTCGGTAGGATTTTTAAACTTAGGAAAGTGCCGACTGCAGCTAAGTCTCTTCGTAGGAGAACTTAGGCGAGTGCTGGACTGCAGCTAAGCCCCCGAGTGGGAGGTTTGCTCTCCACTCGGTAGGATTTTTTTTGAACTTAGGCGAAACGGATTCGCGGCTAAGTCACCCACTGGGGGTTTTCGTATGTAAACAAAAGTGACAGCAATCATTGGAACACTCTTGTCTTTGATAAAAATGAACTGCGGAAGTTTCTCTTATTACATCTTTATAGGAAGGAAATTAAGTGTAAAAGTGGCGGAGCAGCTCCGCGTTCCAAGCTTGCGGCTCGTCGATCTGGCGATCAACATTGAAGAGGTGATACGCTCCGTTGTGGAGGACTCTGGTGATGATGAAGGGGCCTTCCCAAGTAGGAGCAAGCTTGTGTGGTTTCTGTTGATCCACTCGGAGGACCAAATCTCCTTCTTGGAAGGCTCGACTCTTCACATGCCGGGCATGGAATCGACGCAAGTCTTGCTGATAAATGGTCGATCTGATCATGGCCATCTCTCTTTCTTCTTCCAGGAGGTCTACTGCATCTTGCCGAGCCTGTTCTGCTTCATCTTCGGTGTAAAGCTCGACTCGGGGAGCGTTGTGAAGGAGATCACTTGACAGAACGGCTTCGGCTCCATGAACAAGAAAGAATGGGGTTCTTCCAGTCGACCGGTTAGGGGTGGTCCTTAATCCCCACAGAACTGACGGAAGCTCGTCGACCCAGGCACCTGCCGCGTGCTTGAGATCACGCATTAGTCGAGGTTTTAGTCCTTTGAGGATCAGACCATTTGCTCTTTCAGCTTGTCCATTCGACTGGGGATGGGCGACTGATGCATAGTCGACTCGAGTGCCTTGAGAGGCGCAAAAGGCTCTGAACTGGTCTGAATCGAAGTTTGACCCATTGTCAGTGATGATGCTGTGAGGGACTCCATATCTGAATGTTAGTCCTCTGACGAAACTAATAGCAGTGCAAGCATCGAGGTTCTTGATGGGTTTAGCTTCAATCCATTTGGTAAACTTGTCGACTGCCACAAGCACATGGGTGAAACCGCTCCTGCCTGTTCTCAGAGGACCGACCATGTCCAGTCCCCAGACAGCGAAGGGCCAGACGAGTGGAATGGTCTTCAGGGCTGATGCGGGCTTGCGTGACATGTTGGAGTAGAACTGACACCCCTCACACTTGTCGACTATCTCCTTTGCCATCTCATTTGCTCTTGGCCAGTAAAATCCCGCTCGGTATGCTTTGGCCACAATGGTCCGAGAGGACGCATGGTGACCACAGGTCCCCGAGTGGATCTCATCAAGGATCATCTGACCTTCTTCCGGTGTTATGCACTTCTGACCGATTCCAGTCGCGCTTTCTCTGTACAACTGTCCTTTTATGACTGTGAAGGCCTTGGATCGATGGACGATCTGTCGAGCCTCTTCTTCGTCCTCCGGGAGTTCTTTTCTTAGGATATACGCGATGTACGGTACCGTCCAGTCGGGAGTGATCGCCAAGACTTCCATGATTAGGTCGACCACGACAGGAACTTTGACTCCAGTCGGATCTGTGGCACTTTTCGGCTGCGGGGTTTCTTCTATGAAGGGATCTTCTTGGACTAACGGCGAGTGGATGTGTTCCAGGAACACATTGCTGGGAATGGCTTCCCTCTTGGAGCCTATCTTTGCCAGATCATCAGCTGCCTGATTTTTCAGTCGGGGAATGTGATGAAGCTCCAACCCCTCAAATTTCTTTTCTAGCTTTCTTACTGCGTTGCAGTAACCGGTCATAGCCAGACTTCTGACGTCCCACTCCTTCATCACTTGATTAACCACTAAATCCGAATCGCCATAGACCATGAGGCGACGGACGCCGAGTGAAATGGCCATGCGCAACCCATACAAAAGTGCTTCATACTCTGCTTCATTATTGGAGGAATCAAAGTGAATCTGGAGAACATATCTGAGCTTATCTCCTCGGGGGGAGACTAAGACTACTCCCGCGCCGGAACCATTAAGCATCATAGATCCATCGAAGAACATGGTCCAGTGCTCCGAGTGAACTTGAGTCGGAAGTTGCTGTTCAATCCACTCGGCGATGAAATCTGCGATTGCTTGGGACTTGATAGCCTTCTTTGCCTCGAACTTGATATCTAAGGGAAGGAGTTCAATCGCCCACTTGGCCACTCGACCAGTTGCATCTCTGTTGTGCAGAATCTCTGACAGTGGGGCGTCGCTGACGACTGTAATGGAGTGGTCAGAGAAGTAATGTGCAACCTTCTTTGTGGTCATGTAAATCCCATATACAAGCTTCTGGTAATGGGGGTATCTTTGTTTTGAAGGGGTCAAAACTTCAGACACGTAATAGACTGGGCACTGAACTCTGAAGGCCTTTCCTTCCTCTTCCCGCTCGACCGTAAGTACTGTGCTGACAACTTGTCCTGTGGCTGCAATGTAAAGCAGCAAAGGTTCTTTGCTGATTGGGGCAGCAAGCACCGGCTGGGTGGAGAGCAGAGCTTTGAGATCTGCAAACGCTGCATCAGCTTCTAGAGTCCACTCGAATTTGTCAGACTTCTTCATCAGTCGGTAAAGAGGCAACGCCTTTTCACCGAGACGAGAAATGAATCGACTTAAAGCGGCCAAGCAGCCTATAAGCTTTTGGACATCGTGCACGCGTACAGGACGCTTCATCCGGAGTATGGTGCCAATTTTCTCAGGATTGGCGTCGATCCCTCGTTCGGAAACGAGAAAACCGAGTAACTTTCCACCTGGAACTCCGAATGTGCACTTTGATGGATTGAGCTTGATATCATACCTCCTGAGATTGGCAAAGGTTTCAGCAAGGTCAGCCCGCAGGTCGGAACCTTTTTGGGACTTGACCACGATATCGTCCATGTATGCCTCCACATTCCGACTGATTTGAGTGAATAAACACTTCTGAATCATTCTCATGAACGTGGCTCCGGCGTTCTTGAGGCCGAACGGCATGGTGACGTAACAGAAGCACCCGAATGGAGTGATGAAAGCTGTTTTGATCTCGTCGGGCCCATACAGACGGATCTGATGGTACCCGGAATAGGCGTCTAGGAAAGACAGTCTCTCGCACCCCGCAGTCGAGTCGACTATTTGGTCGATGCGAGGGAGGGGGAAATGATCTTTTGGGCAGGCCCGATTGATATGCTTGAAGTCAATGCACATGCGGAGCGACTTGTCCTTTTTGGGGACCATGACGACATTGGCGAGCCACTCGGAGTGGTAAATCTCTCGGATGAACTCTGCTGCTATGAGCCGAGCCACTTCCTCGCCAATGGCTTGCTTCTTCTGGACGGCGGACCGTCGAAGATGTTCCTTCACAGGCTTGAATTTTGGTTCGACTCGTAGACGGTGCTCAGCCAGCTCTCTGGGAACTCCAGGCATGTCAGAGGGTTTCCATGCGAAGATATCCCAGTTCTCACGGAGGAGCTGGATGAGCGCTTCTTCCTATTTGGAGTCGAGCGTCGTCGAGATGTGAGTCGGAGCAGCGTCGAGGTCGGTCGGGTGAATGTGGACTGTCTTTGTTTCGCCAGCCGACTGAAAAGCTGATTCTGAGGCGGGCTTCTTGGCTCGCAGCAATTCACTCGGATCGGCAGTCTTTTGGTACTCTTTCAGCTCGACTACTGCCATCTGAGCGTGAGCGATCTTTGAGCCTTTCTGAAAGCATTCTTCTGCTTTCTTTCGGCTGCCAGTAACAGTGATCACACCTTTGGGGCCAGGCATCTTCAGTTTGAGATACACGTAACATGGTCGAGCCATGAAGCGTGCGTAAGCTGGCCTACCCAAAATGGCATGATAGGCACTCTGGAAGTCCACAACTTCGAATGTCAACCTTTCCTTGCGGTAATTCTTTGAATCACCGAAAACTACATCAAGAGCAATCTGGCCGAGCGACTCGGCTTTCTTCCCAGGAATGACTCCATGGAAGCTCATGTTGCTGGTACTAAGTCTGGACATAGGAATGCCCATCCCTTTCAAAGTCTCAAAGTACAGTATGTTCAGGCCACTGCCGCCGTCCATCAATACTTTGGTCAGTCGAGTGCCTTCGACAACTGGGTCGACCACCAAAGCTTGCCTCCCAGGGGTGGCAATGTGCGTCGGGTGATCCGACTGGTCGAATGTGATGGCAGTCTGCGACCACTTCAGGTAATTGGGTGTTGCCGGGGCAACCATGTTCACCTCACGGTTAATGACTTTCAGTCGACTCTTGCTCTCAACATCAGCAAAAATCATCAGGGTGGAATTGATCTGGGGGTATCCATCGTCACTGTCTTCTTTGTCTTCAATCCTGTCTGGCTCTTTTTCCTTATCTTTGGGCTGCTTGCCCTGGAACTACTGGATCAGGAGCCGGCACTGTCGAGTGGTATGCTTTGGGTAAATAAAATTACCCTCTTCGTCTTTCTTGGTGTGGATGTGACACGGTAAGTCCAAAACATCATTCCCGTCTTGATCTTTGACCTTCTTGGGCTTCCAGGTGCCCTTGGGTTTCCCCTTGAAGTTTCCCTGGGCAACGGCCAGGGCCTCCCCGGGAGCAGCTGGCTCGGCCTTCCGCTTCTGTTTCCGAGTGGAGTTTCCTCCAGTTTCTTGGGCGACTGCTTTAAGCTTGCCGCTTCAGAGTCGGTCTTCGTCTTCACGATTAGCGTACTTGGTGGCGATCTCCATCATCCGATTCAGAGACATCTCTCCAGTTCGACCGAACTTCAGATTCAACTCTCTGTATTTAACGCCCTCTTTGAAAGCGCAAACTGCTTGATGGTCTGGCACATTCTCAACTGTGTGGTGCAGCGTGATCCACCTCTGGATGTAATCCCTCAGTGTTTCATTCGGCTTCTGCACGCAAGACTGTAACTCTGTGAGGCCTGCAGGTCGTTTGCATGTTCCTTCAAAGGTCGTAACAAACACTCGGGAGAGGTCCTCCCAGGTGTAAATGCTGCTAGGTGCCAACTGATTCAACCACGCTCTGGCTGAGCCCTCCAACATAAGAGGCAAATGCTTCATGGCCACTTCATCATTGCCACCGCCAATCTGTACAGCCACTCAGTAATCTTCGAGCCAAGTGTCAGGCTTGGACTCGCCGGTGAACTTGCTGACTCCAGTTGCTAGCCTGAAATTGGGAGGAATCACTGCGGCCCTGATGGCTCGACTGAAGCACTCTGGCCCTGAAACACGTACTCTGCTGCTGCTGGCAGGCGCATCTCTGTTGTGGCCCTCTCGATGAGCCCTGTTCCTGTCGACCAAACCTTGAACGAGGATAGACCTCGCATCAAAGCCTAGGTCTCTGGGGTCGACTGAAATCCTCTGCCCAACACTGTGAGGGCGTCTGTCATCTTGCCGTCGAGGCGCATATGACCCGCTCCTCGGGGGAGGGGTTGGCACTCGACATCGATCATCTCGACCGAATCGATGATCATACTGATCATTCCTCCTGTACTGATCATGCCGGTCATCACGCCCCTCACGCCTCGGGGGCGATCTCGGGTTGTGGGCCGACTGGACTGTGTCTGCTGCAACGGATCGACTGTGGATCCTATCCCGCGACTGAGAAACGGCGGAATTCTGGTTTCCTGCCGCCCGGAGCAATGCTCTGATCTGCAACAAGCCCCTGCCTGCCTCTGACTGGGATGGCTGAATTGATTCTGCTATACGGGCTGCAGCGGCCAAATTCTGAACTGGGGTTCGATATACCTGAGGCGGTGAGAAGAGCCGGCGCCGACTGGACTCGGGAGCTAGCGGACGTCGACTGGACTCGGGAGCCCGCTGAAGCGCTTGCTCGTCGAGTATTCGCTGGAGATTCTCCAGTCGAGTGCGCTCGGCCAGGTTAGCAAGGCGCACGTCCTCCAAGGCCCGGGCCTCAGGGGTTTCTCCGACAATAGGAGTGTGGAGTGCGTCCATGTTCCGGCTGCGAAGCTCCTCTCGCTGTAACGACGTGAGAGGTTCGGGCAGATACTCATCGTGGGGACGCGACGGGTCGCCTCCACCCGTAGCTCCGTCAGCGCGAGGGAAACCGGGGGGACTGTGTGCTCCATCGACCGCCAGAACCTCAGCCGCTGGGTCGCTGCTGTCGCACTCGGATGCGGTCCCCACGGAGCCAGTCGACAGGTCGAACAGGCCATAGAGGGACTCGACGGGCTCGATTGCCGCAACTTGTGGGGCTGCCGACTGGCGGGCCACAGCGTGCCTCACCCACCGCTGAAGTCTCGACCGACCGGAGCGCTTGCGCTGGTGGGAGACAGGGCGGGGAGACGACGCAGGGGTCGACCGATACTGGGTCGACGGTTGCCGTAGGAGGACGCCACGAATGCATGCACGGAAGTGCGTCGCGCCGCGGACGGGGAGCGCGTCGATGTCGAGTGGTGCCTCCTGAAGCCAGGCGGAGTCATCGGCGATGAAGGTGAGCGCGCCGAGACGGATCTCGCGGCCCTCCACCAAAACTCCGCAAGAAACCATGATCAAAGGGATCGGAAAAGATCGCAACTTCTCCAACTAAGTGCTAAGATTCCGGCCCCACGGTGGGCGCCAACTGTCGTGGTTCCGACTCTGACAGTGATGTAGGGGGGTGAGTATGGAGAGGCTAGATCCTAGCTATTGGGAAGTTGTTACACGCGAGGTTTACGAGTTCAGGCCCTTCTCGGAGGAAGTAATAGCCCTACGTCTCGGAGCCCGGAGGCGGTCGACTGGATTATGCGTGTATGGATTACAGGGGTGCGAACCCTCCATACTGAGGAGGGGGGTGGCTTATATAGAGTTCGCCGGCCCCCTCCTGCCCTCAGTAATGCAGGGTTTAAGGTACATTTAAGATTGGGCGTTACTGGTAACACCTCTAATAAAGTGCTATGATGACCATGAAGACTACTTAACAGCTGACCGTTTGCCTACGGAGTGACTGTAGGTCTCCTAGCAGTCGAGTGACTAGCTTCATGGTCGAGTGGTAGCTTCTTGGTCGAGTGTCTTGAACCTGTCGAGTGGGGTACCTTCAAGTCGATTGATAGGTGATTTCTTCTAGGGATGTCCTTGGGTAGGGCTCTTTGGACGGGTCCGTGCCCCTACCCTAGGTACATAGCTTCATTAGTCTGTGCATCCATACATGTGTCGCACCATCTTACTCCATGTCTAAATTAGCAAGATCATAAGAATGGGGGGTTGAGCTACCGTACAACTCACCTTAAAACTCGGCGAGAGAGGACTACCTCGCAGGGAAGAGGGCCTAGATGGGAAGGGAGCGGATAAAACTGGACGCGCTCGGGGAGGGAGGATGCAGAGGAGGCCACCGTAGTTTGTGTCGACGCAGCTCCCCGCGGCCGTGCCGCTGCAGCCGCTATTCTACCGCACAAGCGTCCCAAGGACCATCCGGAGCAAATCCCATTGTCCTGCTCCCACAGCACGTCGCCAACAACCTATTCGAATGGGATCCGCGCGACACCGACCGGCCAACCCAGCAACACGCCACCGCTTGTCCACCAAGCTCCGACGCCACCATGACCGGATCCAACCTCCCACCCGTCTTCCTCCGCCTCGATGTCTCCCACGTGGCTCTCAAAGCGCCGCCGCCGTGCTCATCGACGAGAGCCGCCGACACCGAAACGATGAGCCGAGAGGAAATAAGGGGAGAGAAGATGGGGCGGTGCGCGTGAATCTGGGATATTTGTCTTGCTTCGAAGGGAAGGAAAGGGTCCATCGCTGCCTTTAACCTGGGAAGGTGTTATCTGCCGTAACTCTCTCTCGTCAATACAGTAACAGGGACACGTGGACTGCGCGGTTAGTCGCCCTTACCGCACACGTTAATGCTTTTAATTTGAGGCGAGTGCGCGCTGACGGTTCAGTGTTGGAGCCTCGCCCTGCTACAATACCTTTTGAAATCCCTTGCAGCCGCGATCTTTGTAGCCACGATTTGCAACATGGATGCGCCGCAGCCTGCTCCCGTACAACCAGGGCAACTAGTTCGGCAGTTCAGATGAGGCCGGGTGATGTGAGGAAGGAGTGATGCCGATGGTACTAGAAAGGAAAGGGATACGACTTGTGGATGTGCAACGAGGATATAGGATTGAAAAGGACAAGCGGTTTTGATGGGACTTGTGAGGACAAGCGTCGTTTGCTCGAGGAAGTCCGATGTTTTAACTGTTTATCCACCGGCTGATCGCTATCATTTCCCCTATTTTATTTGCAAGAATTGTATTTTTCATGTCCACGTACTTAAATTGTTAACATTGGGATGCTGCTAGGTAGAGGAAGAGAGGGAGGGAGAGAGAGGGAGAGAGTGAGGGAGAGAGAGAGCAATAGGGTGCATAGCGGCGTCCTGCATGCATGCAAGAAAGAGAGAAAGAGAGAGAGAGAGCAGCAATAGGGTCCCGCAAAGGCGCCCTAGAGTGTTGAATTAGCGCAAAAAATAACCTAACACACCATAGCTTAGCTAGAACTAAGGGCATCTCCAACGTCGACCCACATATTTCCTCCCGCATCCATCCACGGACGCGGTGGGACTAGTCTGCAGACACGGATGCGGAAGGCGACCATCCTACGTGACATGCATATATTTCAACTACTTTATGAACCAATCGGACGGAATTCGTGCAAACACATTGGACTTTATACAGACCAGACGACATTCATGCAAACACAACGGGTTTTCATTAGATTTCGAACATTTAAAACAAAAAAGAACCGTTCCGACCCGACCCTAAACCTATCATACTGTAGCGTCCGGCGCCCAAGTCCTTGTCGTCCTCCATCCGCCATCTTCATGAGCACCGACGATAAGACCAATGAAGTGAAGCTGCGGTCTCGACGAGAAAGAGTAGAGCAGGGGAGACAGACTGACCCACATGGGACACAACGCCCTGCCGCCTCCCGTGCCCTACTCATTCTCGGAGCAGTCTACGCCTTGTCTGTCGTCGGTGGACGTGAGATCCATGATAGAAATGATGGTGCCCGCTCTGTCGTCGTCCCACCAGGCTGCCTGATAGTTCGGCGGCGGCGCGTAGGAGGCGCAGCTGGCGACCTGGCTTGTTCTCGTCCGCGATCACCTTCAGCCGCGCCTCCATGGTGGCCGCTTCCTGGCGAGCAGCGGCTTGAGTGCAGATGGCCTCATAGATCGCACGCTGCTCCACGACGAAGTTAGGGTTCGCCGTAGCCGTGGTTGCCACGGCCTCCTTGCTCGCGCGCTCGCCATTGTCTGGCGCTCCACCAGCCGGTGCTGCTATAACCAAAAGAGTTGCTGCTATAACCAAAAGAGTAGAAGGTAACAACACAAGGCATTGCAAAACGTTTGGAAAAAAGAAAACCAGAAAGTAACTGTAACAATGTACTATGCTATAAACAAAAACCGAAAAATTGTGTCCAAACATAGTAGATTCTTCTCATCCAATGTATAGTATTTTGCTCATGGATATCGATCGATCCTCCCATGTACAACACCTAGCTTCTATCTGCCGACACACAAACAGATTAAATAAAATACATTTTCATCATGGGTCGTTGTAAGCGGGAAGCAGATCCTCAACGCAAGGTGTATAGATGAATGACCCGAGGGTAGGCGCGGCGAGAGATCGATGGCCTAGCCCGATATTTGGATAAAGTGAGCCCAAGTAATGCAATTTGGAGGCACCTAAGTAGTAAGCAAACCCGCTATAATGGCCGCCCAGGAAAACAATTTCCCTGTCAGGGTGATAGCCCAAAAAATCCATTGCATAGTAGCAATTTTTATAACCCTCATTACCGTTGGTCCCTTCTTCTCCTGCATCAATGACGCTGTCATCACTAGAGTCCCATCCATTGTCTTCATTGTCACTTGATTCTTCCATACAGGGATCCAATGTCCAAGACTTGCCAATCTCAGCTCCTATAAGGTGTCGGTTATAGTGTCGCTGAAAATCATGCTCAAGGTCATTTTGATGCCTTAGCGCCCACTCTAGGGTTTGACATGTCTCTGATGTCTCTTGTAATACCCATACCGAAATTTGGTACCCGCTGACAGCGGTGTAGTAGACCCTCTGCTTGGATTTTCCAAAATACCCATTGGATTTCTGGTCGAATGCTGGGGTTTTGATCACTGCATACTTTCCATCTTGCAATGACAACCTAATAAGTAATATTAGAGAAAGAGGCATCCGGTAAGAAGCAGTTAAGTTAAACACATAAGCTAAAGACACGAGTAAACACGTTTTTAGATAACAAGCATGATACCTCACGATGAAGTCAACATAGCAATGGAGATAGAATGCTCCCCGCCAGTACACAGCATTACGTCGAAGGGCCCTCGGTCCATGCCGCGCATGTGGGTCCGACCAAACGTCTGCCACTGTCACTGCCGCGTTGCCTTGTCGAATGAAGTGCCTCTCCTGCCACTGGCCAGTTCTTGACGAGAACACTTGCACTGCGTATAGGTGCGGTGGCCATTCCACGGACCCCAATGTGTTCACCTCGTCCCGATATTCCGATTTCAAAGACGGCGGCAATTTCTCAAAATCCCTAAAGGTGTACACTCTCGCCCATGATGATCCCTCCTTGCAATGTCTCTTGGGAGACTGATACGGTGGCGCCGGCCTTTCAGGCACGTTGGGGAAGCATAGCACGTCGTAGTGCAACGACACCGTTGGGTCGAACATGAGGTACGTGTGGTTGCGGAAAAAGGGTACGGGCGGCGGAGGCACCGTCGCCCACCGCCGCGTCGCGGGGTTGCACGCATGCATCGCGTCCCCACATGTGTAGAGGACGAGGCCGTTCTGATGATCCAGGACGCGGACCATGCTGCTGCTGATGGGAATGCAGGGGGTCGTCTGCGGCTGCGCGTCACGGGAGAAGAAGCTGTGGCCCTGCTTGTGGAAGAAATTGATGAAGATGCCACGCAGTGGGCGCGGCGCAAGGTAGGCGCGCAGCAGCCCGCGGCCATCTACGACGGCCCGCCAGCTCTTGCAGACGCAGCGGCAGGCGGCGAGCTGCCGCGGAGGGACGTGCCCGAGGACTTGGTCGAGGAGCTCGTTGGGGAGATCCATGTCGAGTTATTAGGGTTTTGGAGTCGGGCTAGTGGCTGCGTGGTCAGAGGCGGAGGCGTGAATACTGAACTCGCGTGGTCGGTCGAGTATATGCCAGTCGATTCGTGGTGCTTTCTTCACGTACGGCCAGTTCGAATCACGCACGAACCCGTCTCGTGGCCAAATCCCAGGAAAGCAGGCCCCCGACCCGGTTTTGGCCTCCATCCGTGCGTGAATCCGGGAGCCACCCCGACCTTGCTCGGCACCACCTACCGGCCACCAGCGTTGGCCCCTCTGCTCCAACAACAGCAGCGGCTCGGCCAGTGCATCCGAGGTACTCGCGCGTACCTGGCCAGCCTGCCAAGATCGTCGCTCTGCTTGTCTTTGTGCAAGTGAGAAGGAATGTACGTAACTTTGTGCTTCAGTTAATACGTAACTTTGATAAGAATGAAGTTATCAGTTCTATAAGCATTAGGTGATGTTTGACCTTGGAATTGAAGGAGTCAAAAAATAAGTTCACTCAAACTCATATTATCGTGCCGATCATTCCAGAAAGGAAGTGTGTTAGGGAAGTGGAGTTTTTGAGCTCAAGCTCGACTGAGCTTGCTGAACAGTAAAATCAGATATATATATTTTTTTGAAAAAATTCAGAAAAAAATGATATTTTTTGATGAAAACATTGACAAAAGTTTTACGTGCTGACAGAATTTCATGTTGAAATCACATTCTTGGAAGTAGTGGCACAAAAACAAAATTGATGCTCTAAAAGTGTTATTTTCGAATGCATTTTTGAGTGCTGATTTTTTTTTGCCACGACTTGTAGGAATGTCTTTTCAAGTTGAAAATGTGTGGGCGCGTAAAACTTTTGAATGTTTTTTATTTTACTGTTCATTCCAAGCTCAAATGAGTTCGGGAGCAGAAGATGACGTTTGGAACATACTTCCATGATCTCTATATTTGAACATGTACAGTCTAACTGACAAACCTCTGTGATAAACACTCCACGCTTGTTTCCTTCCAATCCTTTTCCTGCCCTGTTTTGAGATAATAAAAACGTCATTTATCGGAAAAAACAAGTTAATTACTTTTATCAATTTCCTGTAGCATTCGAGAGGAAAGCAGCGGACACTGCAGCCTCGCGGGTCCGCCCCTATCGGTGGCGGTTGGCGTAATTTCCGGAGTGGCGATCCCGAGGGCGATCGCGTGGAGGGTAGGGTTCCTGGCGGCGGGGATCTCGAAATCGATGACCCCCCCTCCCTTGCATCCATCACCACAGCAGGTGTCCACCAATCCATCCCATCCACGATAAGCCTTCCGCGTGCTAGGGAACGCGGTCATACATCACCGAGTCGTTCCCTAGGGTTTCTTGGTCTCTGGAGGTTGAAGGCGGAGGGGAGGAAATGGAAGGAGTCGAGGGGCTGTTGAGGGGGTTGAAGCTGTCGGAGGCAAAGAAGAGAGGGCTGAAGATTGGAGAGGAGGAGATAGGGAAGGCAGCGGATTGGGCGGCCAAAGAACCACAGGCGATGGGAAAACTCTTCTCGGAGAAACCCGCACATGCCAGCGTGATTGGGCAAACGCTGGGGAGGATCTGGTGTCCCATTAAAGGTTTGGATTGCAAAGAGGTGGAGTCCAATGTGTTCTTATTTACCTTCCGTCAACCGGCGGGTTGGAGGCGAGCACTGGAGGAAGGACCGTGGTGGTTTGATAAGGAACTCTTAGTAATGGAGGATTTCGACCCAGAGAAGACGATAGATGAATATGACTTCAACCTGATCCCAATATGGTTCCGTGTGTTTGGGCTACCACTCGGGTATATGAACAGAGCCACAGGTGAGTGCATTGGCGCGGGTTTTCACGAACTCGTCGAGGTGGATGTAAGGCATGATGGGAGAGCTGTGGGGAAGTACCTCCGCGTGAAAGTAAAACTGAATATTAAGGAACCGATCATGAGGGGCTTCATGCTGGACAGGGAGAGGAAGTCAGACGGCAACATGCTGGTGGAGGTAGCGGAGGGAGAGGACACTAGCAAGAAGAAGAAAAGGAAAGAGCTACTCTGGTGCCGTTTTGAGTATGAAGACATGCCAGATTTCTGTTACACCTACGGGATTATTGGACATGGGGAGAAGGAGTGTAGCATGAAACCTGTGAGAGGTGAAGAACCCCAGTACGGCCCATGGATGAGAGCAGAGGAGAGCCACAAGAAGGAGGAAGGAGGGAGAGGTAGATGGAATGAGGGGAGACGCAGCAACAGTGGTAGAAGTCTGAGTGGAGGGAGAGGAAGTGGGGGGAACTTTTCCCAAGGAGAACGTAGGCAGTACAGCTGGGGCAGAGGTTCCGGTGGGTCGGGCAGCGATGCCCCATCTTGGAGGAAGGAGAGGGTGGCATCAGGAAGTAATGATAAGGTAGCAGGAGGGGAGGAGAAGGAAGTAACAAACCCGCTAAAGCTAACGGAGAAAGGAGGGGAACAAACAGGAGGCAGCGTTGCCAGAGCTCTTCAATTCGGGCTAACCATGCAGAACTCGAAGGACACTGCACTGGAGAAGCCGAATGGTGTGGTGGAGGTTGCGCCTAATGGCGCAGAACCTGGCATAGAACCAAAAGAGTTAACTACAGGAGGGGAACGTGAGCAGGATAAGATGGAAGCTGCAGGCCGAACGGGGTTAAGTGGAGAAAGGAATGAAGGTAAGAAAGAAGCGAAGAAGTTCAGAAGGAGGGAGAGGGTGGAAAGCGGTGTCCAACATGACCAACTGGGGGTTAAACTCGGGAAAAGGGATGGTGATTGCATGGAGGTGGAGGAACCATCTTCGGCGAAGAAGAGTAAGGCGGAGGGAGGCGGTACCAGCAGTAGCTTGGAAGTAAGAGGAGGGAAGGATACCAGTCCAGTAGTGGACGAGCACAACATGATCATATCGGCCGGGTTGCAAGTGCAGCCTCGCCAGGAGCAATGAAACTCGTAAGCTGGAACTGCCGGGGACTCGGGAACGGCCCG
The DNA here is from genome assembly GCF_003073215.2 of Triticum urartu. Classification (NCBI taxonomy): domain Eukaryota; kingdom Viridiplantae; phylum Streptophyta; class Magnoliopsida; order Poales; family Poaceae; genus Triticum; species Triticum urartu. The sequence continues at coordinate 195,404,537 of NC_053023.1, forward strand.
GCAGTTCAATCTCTTCTCGAACTGGGAAGAATGGAGGAACCCGATATCTTATTTCTTTGTGAGACTAGGCTGAAGGAAAAGGAGTTGGGAAGATTTCAGTGGCTGTTGGGGCTCGCCAACATGGTCTCTTGGAAGGATGAAGGAAGCGGTAGAGGGGTGGCACTGTTCTGGAGGCAGGGAGTTGACGTTACTCTTCAATCATACGGAAGGAGGCATGTGTATGTGGATGTAACCAGGGAGGATGGATTAGTCTGGCGGCTTACAGGGGTTTATGGAGAATCTGAATTGAAGAGGAAAACAGAAACATGGAGGCTACTAAAGATTCTGAAGCAACAACATCAAGCATATAGGCCGTGGTTGTGTTTTGGCGACTTCAACGAAATCCTAGCAAGCAACGAGAAGGTGGGGGTGCAGATCGGCTGCAACACTACCTTGATGCGTTCAGGGAGGCACTTGATCACTGCAACTTGCGGGATATTGGGTATGAGGGAGATACCTTCACCTGGAGGAACCATAGTAAGGAGCTGCGGACATACATTTGTGAGCGAATTGATAGGGCAGTGGCAAATAAGGAGTGGCGTGACATGTTTCCACAGTTTGTAGTTATCAATGGGGAACCACGACACTTGGACCATCGACCGATAGTTGTGCAATTGGAAGGGGAGGAAAAGAAATGGAGAGTTGGAGATAATAAATTTAGGTTTGAGGCTCGATGGCTGCAGGAGGAAGGGTGTGAGGAGGTGATCAAGAATGCATGGGAGAGAGGTTGCGAGGGAAGGAGGGGGAATGTAACCGAAGCCTTAAGAACGATCGCTGGGCAGATAGGGACGTGGAGTAGAGAGGTGGTGGGTGAGCTCGAGGGGAGGATCAAGAAGGCACGTAGGGAGTTGGAGAGGTGCATGAAGGAGCCAGTATCGGATGGGAAAATTAAGGAGGAAGCAAGGTTGAGGCTCTAGTCCACGACCTAAAGGAGAAGAAGAATACAAAGCTGAAGCAACGTGCCCACATGTGGTGGCTGAAGGGGGGCAACCGTAACATCAAATACCTGCAGTCGGTGGCGTCGGCTAGGAAGAGAACCAATAGGCTCAAGGAGATCAGAAGGGAGAATGGGGAAGTAGTAGCAGAGGGAGAGGATTTAACTAATTATGTGTGCTCCTTTTTTCAGGAACTCTTTACGTCCTCCAACCCCCACCGAATGCTTGAATTGATCGACAAGGTCCAACCGCGAGTGACTCCAGAAATGCATGCAATACTGGACGCATCGTTTACTCGGGAAGAAATCAAGGCGGCTCTAGATCATATTGGCGATCTCAAGGCGCCGGGACCTGATGGGATGCCGGCTGTTGTTTTTAAACGGCATTGGCATTTCATGGGAGATAAGATAGTGGAAGAGGTGCTTGCGGTCCTGGATGGAGGAGAAATCCTAGAAGGGTGGAATGATACAATGGTCGTGCTCATACCAAAGGTTAAGAACCCGAGAAGGATCAAGGATCTACGACCAATCAGCCTTTGCAACGTGGTGTACAAATTGGTGTCAAAAGTCATTGCAAATTGCCTGAAGATAATCCTCCCTAACATTATTTCAGAGAACCAGAGCGCTTTTGTGCCGGGAAGGCTCATCACAGATAATGTTCTTATAGCCTATTAACTCTCCCACTACTTGATGAACAAGAGAACCGGCAAGGTTGGATATGCGGCGGTCAAAGCAGACATGAGTAAAGCCTATGATAGGGTAGAATGGTGTTTCTTGGAGGCCATGATGATCAAGCTAGGTTTCAGTAGAAGGTGGGTCGAGCTAGTAATGGAGTGTGTAAGGACAGTGCGCTATCAGATCAGAGTAAACGGTGAGGTTACTCAACAGTTCAGTCCTTCTCGGGGTCTAAGGCAAGGAGACCCGGCGTCCCCCTATCTGTTTGTAATTTGTGCGGAGGGTTTGACAGCAACGCTGATGGATGCAGAACGGAGGGGTGCATTGCATGGAGTTAAAATCTGCCCTAGGGCACCGGGTGTGTCCCATCTCTTTTTTTGCGGACGACTCCATGCTGTTGATCAAAGCGGAGCAGCAAGAGGCAGCGGCCCTCAGGGAGGCGCTACAACTATATGAGGACAGTTCTGGACAATGCATTAACACGGAGAAATCTGCTATCATGTTCAGTCCGAACATGGGCGATGTTGAGAGGGCATCGGTCAAAGGAACCCTTGGGATCCAGAATGAGGATTGGACTAAGAAATATCTAGGACTCCCGGTACATGTCGGCAGATCTAGGAGGAAGGCGTTCAATTATATTAAACGCAACATGTGTGGGAGAGTCCATGGTTGGCAAGAGAGGCTCCTAGCAAAAGAAAGCAAAGAAGTACTCGTGAAGGGCGTGGCTCAGGCTATACCCGCGTTCGCCATGTCATGCTTCGACCTCACCAAGACCTTTTGTGCTGAATTGAACACGATAATGGAAAATTTTTGGTGGAGTCAACAGGACAAGGAACCCAATGCATTGGATAAGCTGGGACAAACTGGCTAGGCCGAAAGCAATGGGGGGCTTGGGATTCCGTGATATGCATAGTTTCAATATGGCGATGTTGGCGAGGCAAGGATGGCGCCTCCTACAGAACCCCGACAGTCTCTGCGCAAGGGTTTGCAGGCGAGATATTACCCCGGACGGCCCGTGTTCGATGCTGTAGCCCATGATGGAATCTCTTATTCATGGCGCAGCATTCTGCATGGCCTAGACCTCGTGAAGCAGGGCTACGTTCGGAGGATCGGGGACGGGGCTACGGTGAATATTTGGTCGGATCCTTGGATACCCAGATCATGGTCAAGGCGAGTAATCACACCAAGGGGGGCGAACCTTCTTACTACAGTCAGTGAACTCATTAGCCCAATTACTGGCAGCTGGGATGAGGAGCTAGTCCGGGACACCTTTTGCGAGGAGGACACAAAACACATCCTCAACATTCCCCTTCGAGAGGGGGTAGATGACTTTAATGCTTGGCACTTTGATATGAAGGGCGAATTTTCAGTCAAGAGTGCTTACAAAATCCATGTTGAATTACGTCAACAAGCACAAACAGGGGCGCCCGGGTCGAGCACTGCTGGCGCGGGGCAGCTCGAGAGGCATGAAGACCCGACATGGAAACGGATATGGAAGATGCGCTGCCCAGTTAAGCTGCAGATGTTTATTTGGCGAATGAAGCACCAATCCCTGGCATTATGCACTAACCTGATGAGGAGAGGGATGAAGCTGGAGAACTCTTGTTGTTTTCTTTGCGGGCGGGTGGAGGAGGACGGGGCACATTTGTTCATCAAGTGTAAAACGGTCAAGGAAGGATGGCGGGCAATGGGCCTTGAAAAGGAACGTATGCAGCTTGAAGGTATCAGGGGGGTGCATGCAATGCTCGATAAATTGTGGGAGCTAGATGAGAGGAAGAGGATGCTTATTGTGATATTTTGGTGGCATTGGTGGAATAACAGGAACAAAAAACGGGAAGGGGAGCAGCCTATCCATGTATCGGAGGTAGTCTGACGAACGAGATGCGATGCACTGGAATATGAAGAAGTGTACAATCGGCCAGGGAAAGCGGCCTCAATAGCATGGGCCCCTCCCGCTAATGATGAGATTAAGATCAATCTTGATGGTGCCTTTACGCTGGGAGGAAGCATGGGTGGATGGGGCGTGGTCGCTAGGGACGAAGAAGGACATGTGATAATAGCCCGAGCGGGTAGGCTGGATCACACGGCGGACGCCTTTGCGGCTGAGATCGGGGCAATGACTGCGGCAGTGGCGATAGCAACAGACTTAGGCGCCATTAGAGTGGTTTTCGAAACAGATTCACAGCTGCTCGCGGAGGCTCTGGATGTTGGGAAAACGGACTCTTCACCGTATGCTGCAGCCATCGAGGACATAAAACTACAACTCAAAATGTGGTTTTCAAAGTTCACTATACGAGCATGCCATTAGGAGGCAAATTCTGTAGCTCATGAACTAGCTCAAATAAGCCGGATGTGCTTGCCAGACATTTGTATGGAGTGGAACACTACTATACCGTTCAGTGTGGCTGATCATGTGTTGGGTGATATGCCCAGCCACCGTTGAGTTATAAAGCTTTGCTTTACCTTAAAAATAATATATCCTGTAGCATTCTGTCAGGTGCAAAGATGGCATGTTATTATACTCCACTCGGTACTGCTTTGCAAAGGTTTGTACTCCAGTTTCCAGGTAGACCGAGTCGAACCATTTTCACGGTGCCGGTTGCTATGCCATCCTAGCACCAGTTGCAAAACTCTGCTGATACTATACATATTTCCATGTTTGTCGACATAGTTACGGAAGCTTCAAGGGGGCAGTGACAACTGACATGAGTGAAGCTGTTGATGCGTACAAGTACTGTGGCACCGATGCCAATGACTGGCCGAGGCTGTGCTCAACAGCCGATGCCAACCTAACCTACTGATTTTCCTTTTCATTTTCATGCAGGCGTTCGCGTCATCCCGGTGAGAGCACCCACCCAGACCCAGTCGTTGTTCTTGGAAAGAATGATGCGGACTTGTGTTCGTGTATGCACCTGTGGTTGCGGTCGGTGGACCGTGCAATTGTATATAGAGCAGTCCGTCGTGTCCCCCCGTCGCTTCTCAACTGGACTAATGGCGCGCGCGAGACTGGACAGACTGTTGGACGGAAACCGGTTGCAAAGTATGCCCATGTCGCCTACCGCCGGGTGCATCTTCAGCCGGCAGCCCGCGGGTATATCCCCGTCCCCGTCGCCTGGGTGCCATCCAGATTGGCACAGCGCGACCCCGAAAGCGATGCGCGGTGGTTAGTGGCGTGGCCGATGGCGGGCCATAGAGCAAGCATTACTTTTCATCCTGACCCGGTGGGTGCCTGCGTGGTTTAGCAGTGATTGCGCGAGATGTTGGTGGTGCTAGGATGTTTTCATTCTTTCTGTTGCTCTTGTGCTCTCGTCGAGGCCTTTTGTATCGTTTCCCGTTGGTCTCGTCTCCGCGCTGCGATGCCCTCGCCTCCCCGCCGCTGCTGTGTTGCTTCTTTTGCTCTTTTGGTCCACTCCAGCGGCTTGTACTGCCGTTGCGGCACGGGTGCCGGTTGAAATCATTCGACGATGCTCCTTTTGGTAAAAATCCTACGTATGTTCCAAGCGGGCGCAGGCCGGATGGGGAGTGGGTCTTCGAGGACTCTGCTCGCGGCACACCGGTTTGGTCTGGGGGTCCCGACCATCATGCGCTGCGCCGCCGCCGGTGGACACAATTATTTAGTGCCTCCATCTCCATGCATACGCCTGCAATTAGGCAAGGCAAACCATGTTAAAGCCACTGGGTTAGCGTCCAAGCGCTAGCTACGGCTCTACAAAGGCGCAAACGTGGATGGAAGAGCGCCTCCCACGGACTCTCCCATTCCGTCCTTGTTTGATCGGACGGGACTGTCCCAAGTAAAACTGCAATCTAAGCGCATCTCCAACGCTGACCCCAGGACGCAAGGAGGTCGCAAAGGAAGCCCAACGACACTGGATTGCGAACCCGGGGCAGGGAGGCCCCAGGAGGCGGTATGACTGGACCGAGCTCCCAGGTAACCAAGAGGCAAAGCCGTGAGCCTGCCCGGGATGTCAAAACTCTCAAGCTACTGACAATCCCACGCACGGGGGGGGAGGGGGGGTGGCTTCTTCAAGCGGAGCCCGACAATCAGCCCAGCAGTGGGCCCCTCAGGCCCATCCAAGAAGAAATTGACAGGAGAGAGCCCGGGGTGACCTTTGTGGACTCCAAGTCAGGAGGGCGACTGGATAGATCGCATCCTTCTCATGTAGTAAAACCTAGTTCTCACCATGTATATAAGGGAGAGCTAGGGGGGCCTTGAACGCATCTACTCTCCCGAAGAACAACTCTCAGTAGAATTATAAATCTTCACATACACCATTGTACTCCGTCGCATGATGTATCCCATCTCCATGAATAACAAGAACCAGCTGGACATAGGGAATTACTCTCTGGAGGCTCGAATCTGTGTAACTTGTGCGTGCGGGCTATGTCCCGATACATCCGACCATGCTAGGCACCGTACCAAAGGTACTGACAACTTTCTGCTTTGTTATAGGTGTAAGAGGGCTGGTGTATATGTTTTTGAAGTGCTTTGACACAGAATTCGTCCATGATAACCCTTCTTAATAGTGCGTTTTTTTCCTACAACTCAAATCGAACTAAAGCGAAAACCTTCGAGAAGCCGTTGATCTTTTTGAAAGGGGGGCGGGGGGGGGGGGGGGGGGGGGGGGGGGGCTCAATCATCTCATGTTCTTCACGGAACCGATATCTTAAGATAAACTTGAGCAATCGATATTAGTGACACCAAGATATAATTAAGTGCCACATGCACTTTCAACGTCGATTCGGTCGGGTCGTGGAACTCTGGCTCATCTACTACGGCGGAGATGGATTGGGCCTCGAGGCCAACCTTAGGAACACGATGGCATGGTGGCTCGACATCATTAGCCACACTAGCGAGGATTGGCAGCGAGCTATGTCTCTCGGGTGACTGTGGGAGAGAGCTAGAAGAGGGAGAAGAGAGCTGCGAAAGGGGGAAATGGTCCAGGGGTTCTTTTGGGGTCTCACTGTTGTAGCTAGAAGAGACAAGCTGCCGTGGTGGAGGCAGTAGGTGGTCAGGGGCTTCGGCGCACTCGTCGCGCACCTGCCTCGCCTTCTTGCAGGAGGAAGAAGATGACTCCACCCCTGGCGGACTGGGTTCCCTCTTGCCAGGTAAGGTCGAGATAAGCTTATGTTTTTTAATTGGTTTTTCTTTTCCATTTTTCATTTAGCCATTGATTTAAATTCAAAAGGACTTCAAAATAGTTCCAATTTTTTTTGTAGATTTTTTTGTTGCTCCTCTCGACCTTGCAAAGTGCACATAAAATATTTCAGAAGGTTTGAGCTTATATTCTATTTATTAGGAATATAAACCCAACTCCGATACCATATTGATTTAATTCAAAGCCAAAAATATTTCCTTTTAAACCTCCAAAATGTTGTCTTAAGTTCAACTATTTTTTATTAACTCTTGAAATTTTTCCAGGGTTTAGAAGGGCATTCCGTGTTCATTGAGAAATTTAGGGTTTTAGCCCTTGATACCTTCTTTTATTAATCCGGTAATGGAACAAAAAAGTGTATCCTGCACCTATTTACCTAGAGGTGACCCTGGGTTATCTTAAAAACGAGAGGAAGATTCCCTTGAAGCGATGGTCTCTAGCAAGCTTTTGTTAAAGTGTCAAATCCAGCTTTCGATCGGATCAAGCAAGCAAATAGTGATTCAAACACTTGTAATAAGAAGAGGTACGGGTATGAGATCTTAATGCTTACAACCATGTATTTGTGTTTGGGATCAAATATGATTTAAATTTGTGCGCTGGATGTCACCCATCAAGATGTGCTTATTACGGATCGAAGTGGTGGATGTGTCCAAATAACATCTTGACCTGCACGAGTTCTGCATTAAGAATCAGTTGTCCTGACACAGGCTCTATCCATCTCGCGGGGTTGCCTCGATAATTAAGATAAGGAAACCAAACAAGAGCTTTGGGCGCCTAATGACTACACCTAATGTATCCCCAAGGTTGTGATCCATGTTACCCTAATGAGCCTTACGGTCACCGATGTTTGGTATAACATTTCATGGTCTCCTTGCTCTTAGTCTCACCGGTGCTCGATCTCCATGATCCTGGGTACCTGCAGGGATGAAGATCGCTGACAAGACAAGAGACATGTACAGAACAATTTTATTTCACACATATGGGACGTTAATTCAAAGCCCTTCCATTGACCCGCACAACAGATACAGAGGGTTGCAAGGCTCATGCCTCAACCCATACCTTACTAAACTACTCACACATGGAGATCAGTTCGTGAGAAGAAAACATTGAAGAACATATCTTGAAGATTGATTTATTGCAAATATGTCTTACAACGAATGCCTTATGCGATGCAAGATTACAAGTATGAACTAGATGAGGAAGTGTTGGGAAATGTAGCATGCAATTTCAAAAAAAAATTCTACATCACGCAAGATCTTCCTAGGAGATGCATAGCGACGAGAGGGGGAGAGTGTGTTCACGTACCCTCGCAGACCGAAAGCGAAAGCGTTTGACAATGCGATTGATTACTCGAACTTCTTCTCGCTCCGACCGATCAAGCACCGAACGTACTTCATCTCATGTTCTTCACGGAACCGATATCTTAAGATAAACTTGAGCAATCAATATTAGTGACACCAAGATATAATTAAGTGCCACATGCACTTTCAACGTCGATTCGGTCGGGTCGTGGAACTCTGGCTCATCTACTACGGCGGAGATGGATTGGGCCTCGAGGCAAACCTTAGGAACACGATGGCATGGTGGCTCGACATCGTTAGCCACACTATCGAGGATTGGCAGCGAGCTATGGCTCTCGGGTGACTGTGGGAGAGAGCTAGAGGAGGGAGAAGAGAGCTGCGAAAGGGGGAAATGGTCCAGGGATTCTTTTGGGGTCTCACTGTTGTAGCTAGAAGCGACAAGCTGCTGTGGTGGAGGCAGGAGGTGGTCAGGGGCTTCGGCGCACTCGTCGCGCACCTGCCTCGCCTTCTTGCAGGAGGAAGAAGATGACTCCACCCCTGGCAGACTGGGTTCCCTCTTGCCAGGTAAGGTCGAGATAAGCCTATGTTTTTTAATTGGTTTTTCTTTTCCATTTTTCATTTAGCCATTGATTTAAATTCAAAAGGACTTCAAAATAGTTCCAATTTTTTTTGTAGATTTTTTTGTTGCTCCTCTCGACCTTGCAAAGTGCACATAAAATATTTCAAAAGGTTTGAGCTTATATTCTATTTATTTGGAATATAAACCCAACTCTGATACCATATTGATTTAATTCAAAGCCAAAAAATATTTCCTTTTAAACCTCCAAAATGTTGTCTTAAGTTCAACTATTTTTATTAACTCTTAAAATTTTTCCAGGGTTTAGAAGGGCATTCCGTGTTCATTGAGAAATTTAGGGTTTTAGCCCTTGATACCTTCTTTTATTAATCCGGTAATGGAGCAAAAAAGTGTATCCTGCACCTATTTACCTAGAGGTGACCCTGGGTTATCTTAACAACGAGAGGAAGATTCCCTTGAAGCGATGGTCTCTAGCAAGCTTTTGTTAAAGTGTCAAATCCAGCTTTCGATCGGATCAAGCAAGCAAATAGTGATTCAAACACTTGTAATAAGAAGAGGTACGGGTATGAGATCTTAATGCTTACAACCATGTATTTGTGTTTGGGATCAAATATGATTTAAATTTGTGCGCTGGATGTCACCCATCAAGATGTGCTTATTACGGATCGAAGTGGTGGATGTGTCCAAATAACATCTTGACTTGCACGAGTTCTGCATTAAGAATCAGTTGTCCTGACACGGGCTCTATCCATCTCGCGGGGTTGCCTCGATAATTAAGATAAGGAAACCAAACAAGAGCTTTGGGCGCCTAATGACTGCACCTAATGTATCCCCAAGGTTGTGATCCATGTTACCCTAATGAGCCTTACGGTCACCGATGTTTGGTATAACATTTCATGGTCTCCTTGCTCTTAGTCTCACCGGTGCTCGATCTCCATGATCCTGGGTACCTGCAGGGATGAAGATCGCTGACAAGACAAAAGACATGTACAGAACAATTTTATTTCACACATATGGGACGTTAATTCAAAGCCCTTCCATTGACCCGCACAACAGATACAGAGGGTTGCAAGGCTCAAGCCTCAACCCATACCTTGCTAAACTACTCACACATGGAGATCAGTTCGTGAGAAGAAAACATTGAAGAACATATCTTGAAGATTGATTTATTGCAAATATGTCTTACAATGAATGCCTTATGCGATGCAAGATTACAAGTATGAACTAGATGAGGAAGTGTTGGGAAATGTAGCATGCAATTTCAAAAAAAATTCTACGTCATGCAAGATCTTTCTAGGAGATGCATAGCGACGAGAGGGGGAGACTGTGTTCACGTACCATCGCAGACCGAAAGCGGAAGCATTTGACAACGCGGTTGATTAGTCGAACTTCTTCTCGCTCCGACCGATCAAGCACCGAACGTACGGCACCTCCGAGTTCTGCACACGTTCAACTCGATGACGTCCCTTGCCTTCTTGATCCAACAAGGTGTCGAGGAAGTAGATGAGTTTCGTCAACACGACGGCGTGCTGACGGTGACAGTGAAGTGATTCTCGCAGGGCTTCGCCTAAGCATCGCAAAACTATGACCGGGGTGTAAAATGTGGAGGGGGGCGCCACACATGACTAACGATTGTTGTTGTGTGTTCTAAGCGCCCCCTCCCCACGTATATATAGGTGGGAGGGGAGGAGAGGCAGCCATGGGGCACCCCAAGTAGGAGGAATCCTACTTGGGGTCCTCCCGAATTTGGCCTCCCCCTTTCCTTATTTCCTGAGGGGGGAGGGAAGAGGAAGGAGAGAAGGAAAGGGGGGGCGAACCCCCTCTTTCCCTTCTCCAATTCGGCCTCCTTCCTTGGGGAGGGGGGGGGCGCCACCCCTTGTGGGCTGGTGTGCTCCCCTCCTATGGCCCATATGGCCCATATCTTTCCCCGGGGGGTTCTGGTAACCCCCCCGGTACTCCGATAAATACCCGATAGTATCAGGAACACTTCCGGTGTCCGAATACTATCATCCTATATATCAATCTTTACCTCTCGACCATTTCGAGACTCATCGTCATGTCCGTGATCTCATCCGGGACTCCGAACAATATTCGGTCACCAAATCACATAACTCATATAATACTAAATCATCATGGAAGGGTAAGCGTGCGGACCCTACGGGTTCGAGAACTATGTAGACATGACTGAGACACCTCTCCGGCCAATAACCAATAGCGGTATCTTCATACCTAGTTCAATATCGTCACCGGCAAGTCTCTTTACTTGTTTCATAATACATCATCCCATAACTAACTCATTAGTTACTTTGCTTGCAAGGCTTCTCATGATGTATATTACCGAAAGGTCCCAGAGATACCTCTCCAATACTCGGAGTGACAAATCCTAATCTCGATCCATGCCAACCCAACAAACACCTTCGGAGATACCTATAGAGCATATTTATAATCACCCAGTTACGTTGTGACGTTTGATAGCACACAAGGTATTCCTCCAGTATCCGGGAGTTGCATAATCTGTATTTGACATGAAGAAAGCAACAACAATTAAACTGAACGATCAATATGCTAAGCTAACGAATGGGTCATGTCCTTCATATCATTCTCCTAATTATGTGATACCGTTATCAAATGACAACTCATATCCATGGTCAGGAAACCTTAACCATCTTTGATCAACGACCTAGTCAAGTAGAGGCTCACTAGGGACACAATGTTTGTCTATGTATTCACACATGTATTAAGGTTTCCGATCAATAAAATTCTAGCATGAATAATAAACATTTATCACGAATAAGGAAATATAAAATAACAACTTTATTATTGCTTTCTTTCGAAACCCAATCCTTCCTTTCGAGGATTTTTGTGCGGTATTGACTTCTTGAGAACATCACAAAGAGTTTGATGCCCTTTGAGGCTCTTTAGCATTCATGTCTCAAGCAAGTTCTTCAATCTACAATTTTCATCAGAAATAGAAACAAATTCCTCAGGAGAGGGGTTAGAGATATCATTCATAGTGGTTGCAATATTCTCGACGTTAGCATTAGAAGTTTCAGCATCTGATTCAGCATTACTATGTTCTAGGTATTTTAAGCATGGAGGCACAAAATCATCAAGAAGACGATTAGATTGCTCGGCAAAGAGAGAAGCTTTTTCTTTCGCCAGCTCGTTGTGAGACACTTTCAGTGACTCGACTTCTTGACTCTTGGTAATGAGTTCCTCTGATAAACTCTTGTAGTCGACTGAAATGGAATCATATCGAGTGGTAAGATCATCAATCGTTTAGGAAAAAGGATCATGTTCTTCGATCAACATTTGATTCTTTTCCATCTCTTTGACCAGTGATACACCCTCTTTGCATCATGTTTTCCTACTATTATTTATAATGTTTTTATGCATAATAATGCTTTATGGAGTAATTCTAATGCCTTTTCTCTCATAATATGCAAGGTTTGCACAAAGAGGGAGAATGCCGTGAGCTGGAATTCTGGACCTGAAAAAGCTACGTCAGAGTTACCTATTCTGCACATCTCCAAATGAGCTGAAAATTTATGGAGAATTTTTTTGGAATATATGAAGAATATTGGAGCAAATAACTACTAGAGGGGGCCCACCAGGTGGGTATAACCCACCTGGGATCCCCCTCCTCGGCCCACCTCCGGTGCCCCTCTTCTGGTATATTAGTCATTTTGACCTAGAAAAAAATAAGGAGAGGACTTTTGGAACGGAGTGCCACCGTCTTGAGGCGGGACTTGGGCAAGATCACTTTTGCCCTCCAGCGGAGCGATTCCGCCGGGGGAACTTCCCTCCCGGAGAGGGAAATCATCGTCATCGTCATCACCAACAACTCTTCGATCTTTGGGAGGGCAATCTCCATCAACATCTTCAACAACACCAACTCCTCTCAAACCCTAGTTCATCTCTTGCGTTCAATCTTTGTACCGGAACCTTAGTTTGGTATATGTGGGTGACTAGTAGTGTTGATTACATCTTGTAGTTGATTACTATATGGTTTATTTGGTGGAAGATTATATGTCCAGAGCCATTATGCTATTTAATACCCCTCTGATCTTGAGCATGATTATTATTTGTGAGTAGTTACTTTTGTTCTGAGGTCATGGGAGAAATCTTGTTGCAAGTAATCATGTGAACTTGATATGTCTTCGATATTTCGATGATATGTATGTTGTGATTCCCTTAGTGGTGTTATGTGAACATCGACTACATGACACTTCACCATATTTGGGCCTAAGGGAATGCATTATGGAGTAGTTATTAGATGATTGGTTGATAGAGTGATAGAAGCTTAAACCCTAGTTTATGCGCTACTTCGTAAGGGACCGATTTGGATCCAAAAGTTTAATGCTATGGTTAGATTTATCTTAATACTTTTCTCATAGTTGCGGATCCTTGCGAGGGGTTAATCATAAGTAGAAGGTTTGTTCAAGTAAGAACAACACCTAAGCACCGGTCCACCCACATATCAAATTATGAAAGTAGCAAACACGGATCAAACCAACATGATGAAAGTGACTAGATGAAATTCTTGTGTACCCTCAAGAACGCTTTGCTTATTATGAGAGACTGTTTTGGCCCGTCCTTTGCTATAAAAGGATTGGGCTACCTTGTTGCACTTTATTTACCGTTACCATTACTTGCTCGTTACAAATTATATTGCTCTCGAACTACTCGTTACTTAGAATGTTAGTGCTTGCAGAGATTACCTTACTGAAAACCAATTGTCATTTCCTTCTGCTCCTCGTTGGGTTCGACACTCTTACTTATTGAAAGGACTATGATTGATCCCCTATACTTGTGGGTCATCAAGGCTCTTTTCTGGCGCCGTTGTCGGGGAGTGTAGCGCTCTTAGTAAGTGGAAATTGGTAAGGAAGAATTATTACTACGTGCTGAAATTTATTGTTACTCGTTACTATGGAGAATCATACTTTGAGGGGTTTGTTCGGTGTATCTTCACCTCGACCAGAACCACGATTAGTAGCCCCTCAACCTACTGCACTTACTGAAAATATTGGTTATGAAATTCCTTCGGGTATGATAGAACAACTGCTAGCTAATCCTTATGCAGAATATGGAACCGAAAATCCTGATATGCACTTGATATATGTGGACGAAATTTGAGGATTATTTAATCTTCCAGGTTTGCCAGGAGATGAAGCTAAGAAAAAGGTTTTCCCTTTATATTTTAAGGGAAAAGCATTGGCATGGTATAGGCTATGCGATGATATTGGATCTTGGAATTGGAATCGTTTGAAATTGGAATTTCACCAAAAAAATATCCTATGCATTTAGTTCATCGTGATCGGAATTATATATATAATTTTTGGCCTCGTGAAGGAGAAAGGATCGCTCTAGCTTGGGGGACGCTTAAGTCAATGTTATATTCATGCCCTAATCATGAGCTCTCGAGAGAAATTATCATTTAGAACTTTTATGCTCGGCTTTCTCGTGATTATCAATCCATGCTCGTTACTTCTTGCACTGGTTCTTTTATGAAGAAGACTATTGAATTCATGTGGGATCTTTTGGAAAGAATTAAATGCAACTCTGAAGATTGGGAACTCAATGAAGGTAAAGATTCAGGTATTAAGCTTGAGTTTGATTGTGTTAAATCTTTTATGAATACTGATGCATTTCACAAGTTTAGCACTAAATATGCACTTGGCTCTAAGATAGTAGCCTCTTTTTGTGAATCTTTTGCTGCTCATGTTGATCTCCCTAAGGATAAGTGGTTTAAATATCATCCCCCCTATTAAAGAAGAAACTAAAGAACCGCTCATAACTAAAGATGAAACTATTATTTACAATGTTGACGCAGTTATTCCTACTCTTATATTGAAAAACCACCTTTCCCTGTTAGGATAATGGAACATGCTAAGGTTTCAATTGTGGTTCGCAAAAGTAATATTAGAGCACCTAAACCTGTGGAACAAATCAAAGTAGAACCTAGTGTTGATATGGTTAAAGATCTCTTGGTAGAAATATTGATGGGCATGTTTTTTTACTTCTGTGATGAAGCTACTAGAATTGCCAAACCCGATGAAAAAGATAAACATAGACCTGTAGTTGTCATGCCTGTTGTCTCAGTTAAAATAGGAGATCATTGTTATCATGGTTTATGTGATTTGGGTGCTAGTGTGAGTGCTATCCTTTTTACCTTATACCAAGAAATTATGAATGACATAGCACCCGCTGAAATAAAAGACATAGATTTTACTATTAAACTTGCTAATAGAGACACAATCACACCTCTTGGGATTGTTAGAGATGTTGAAGTCTTGTTTGGGAAAATAAAATATCCTATTGATTTTCTAGTTCTTGGTTCCACACAAGATGACTTTTGTCTCATTATCTTTGGTAGACCTTTCTTGAACACTGTCAATGCTACTATAGATTGTCATAAACAAACTGCCAGTGTTAGCTTTGGTGATGAGTCTCATGAATTTAATTTCTCCAAGTTTAATAGACAACTCATAAGAAAGAATTATCTAGTAAGGATGAAATAATTGGTCTTGCTTCTATTGTCGTGCCTCCTACTAATCCACTAGAACAATATTTGCTAGACCATGAAAATGATATGGATATAAATGTAACATCCCAAATTTTCAATTTGGAAAGTTATACATTAGATCATCATTGCATATCATATTTATTTGCATTTTGGTTGATCCTAGAAATTCTACGCAACTCAAGGACCCTCGGAGAGAGTTGGGGATTTCGTTATTTTCATATTTGAGTTTTCTCAAATTTTGAAAATAGGATCATTTGATTTGATTTATTTTATCTTCAATTATTTCTATTATAAAAATATGAGAGAGGGAACAAAATGAATTTCCCAAAATAAAGAAATATTGAGGATTTAATAATAAAATCAAATAAGATTTTATTTTGGATTTATTTGCTATTTTATTTGAATTTAGGAAAAATGCGTGTTTCTGAAAATTTCATTTAGGCCCCAAATAAATGTTCATCCTGTGTGGCTTGATTTTAGAAGCTGGCAAAATTTATTTCGGGATTTTTGGAGTCAGTTTAGTATTCCTTTTGTTTGTTTTTCTGCACGTAATAATTAAAAAAAGAGTGAACTGACTACGGGCCGTGTTTGGCCCGGACTCCTAGGGGGGGGCCTTTATATAGCGCGCCCCAACCGCCCGCCGCTGCCGGAGCCCTGCCGCCGCCGCCGAGGTCGATCCCGCCGCCGTTTTTTAGAAAAACCGTTCGGTTTTTCGTCGATTTTTAGATCCTTTTTTAGATAGATCGGTTTTTTTCGGTTTAGTTAATTAGCGAGCGTTCGCTCGTTCGTTCGTTTTAACGAACGCGTTCATCATTTAGATCCAGATAACAAACGTTCGTTCGTTAATTTGTTCGTCCTTTTTCTTTTTCTCGGATTTATTCCGCGATTTTTCTGATGGCGATTTCTGATCCGATTTTCGTTCTAGTATAACTTTTCGCTCGTTTATCGGAATCAGGCGATTCAAGCGCCTAGAGTTTCGTCTCGAAACCCTCTTTCCATTTAACCAACTCAAATAAGTTTTTGCCTCTGTAAAATTTGACCTAGATCCAGAATAGTAAACAAAGCTTGTTTCTTTTGCCGTTTGTCTTTCGTTGCTTCGTTCGATTTGGTTCTTTTTGCCAACCGGAGTTCTTAAGTTGAGCTTTCTGGTTAGATCTCTTATTTTAGTTTTACCTGTGCATTAGGTGAGTACTTATTGTATGCTTGTTTGTTTGCAATAGAGTACCCGGAGTGCGCCGCTTGCTATTTCGAATCGCTAGGTTTTTCGGATCATCGGCAAGGCAAGTAACGCTTTAATCATACCTCCTACTACCCAGTTTTATTGCATTAGATCAGTCCTCACACATTGCATGATTAGGATCTAACTAAATTTTGGGTTTTGGGAAGTAGATGAGGTAATACCTATTACCTGTGTTATTATCAAACCCATGGGAGTTACTTCTACGTTTGCTTATATTGCCATGCTATGCTAGTAGACGTGGATTGGGTGAGTGTATCCATGACAGATGTGAGATTGTTAAATTAATGGTTTATCTAAGGTGGCAACTTGAACACACATCTGGGTGGATTGAGGCACCTGGGTATTCTAGCGATTGCCTGTTTTTCTTTTGGACCGCCACCCAGGCTTAAAGGGATCATGAGATTATTCATACTAGAAACTTCCGTGTGCAGCCACAAGCTACTATGGGCTCTAGCATAGTTGATTAAGTTGTGCGAACTCTTACAGTGGTAGACTAGCAGATGTAGGGGAAAGTAGGTGTAACGGTCTACCCGATCGTAAGGTCCTAGCGCTTCTGAAAGGCTATGTCTCGATCATCCGTTTCTCAAACACCATGAAGTGCGAGAATCCCAACGGAGGAGATCGAATCTTGTGTGTAAAAGTGCACAAACCTCTCCAGAGTGTATAAACTAATCATGGTTAGCCGTGTCCCCGGTTATGGACATCTTGAGTATCTAGTACTTGGATTATCATGTGAATCTCATCATGTTACTCTAATTAATTTGTTGGGTTTTAATGATGATGTTTAATTGGGATTGAGACAGTGTCTACACTCTCAATGTTTAACAACCACCATGATAGTTAAATAAAATTTACTCCTTTGTAGTAGGGAAAAATTGGCTTTATGCAAAACTGTAACCATAGAGCTTTCCACCAGCCAAATATGCATGTAGTATAGCCTTATTCTTTCATTGCTCTCTATGTGTTACATTGCCAGCATATTCCATGTGCTGGCCCGTTTCGGGCTGCAACGTTCATGTTGTAGACTTTTCAGACGACGAGTAAGGTGCTTCTAGGTCGTGGTTCTATACTCAGTGATGCCGTTGGAGTTGATGGACTCACTTATCTTCCAAGCCTTCCGCTGTTATCGTTATTAGATGGCCTTATGCCATGTTTATTGTAATAAGTTCTCTTTTGAGACACTCGATGTAATAAGTGTGTGATTGCTACTCTGTTTTAAATCCTTCAAGCACTGTGTGGTGTCAGCATTACTGATCCAGGGATGACACCGGAGCACAGAGATTGGACCGTTTGAGGTCTGGTCGCTACAAGATGGTATCAGAGCACACGCTGACTGTAGGACATGATCACTAAGCTAAAGCCCTAGATCACTACTCACTCTTCTCATTCTGACTTCTCATCTTTTCTACTCTTTTAGGATGGCGGATGCTAGGAACAAGTTCGTGCAACCAGATGAAGATACACCCTTTGGACGTCACTTGAAGGAAGTCACTAGATATCTGAACATCAGAGTACCAAGCTTCACTGGAACCTACAACGCCACTTTACCTGAAGAGGAGTGCTGGATGATACAAGTTCAAGTTCCAGGAAGGAAATTCATGCCAGTCACCAAACCCATAGAATTTTCCTTTGATGCACCAACCTGGAGTCTAGGAAAGAGCATGGTAGCTCACATTGCCATGGGACGTATTGGAGAAGTTTACCGCAATGATCTTAAGGATACTATCTACCAGATTTGTGGGCGCCGAGATGAGCATTGTGAGATGATCAGCACCAAGAAGGATAGATCAATTGTAGCTTTTATCCAGGAGTTAAACCAGCACATTCGACGTTAGGAGAACCAGATGTGCGCAGACATGATAGATCTGAAGAAGGCGAGGACAAGAATCACGGAACTGGAGGAAGAACTCAAGGCTACACGTGAAGATTATGAAGAGGAAATCGAAGAACTAGTGGATAAGAATGCCAACGTAACAATTAAGGTCGGAATATTTATGGGAGGCCCTACACTAGTAGAAGAAGACAAAGAACCCAAGGAGATTCGCCCGGAAGACTACATCATCATCGATGACACCGACTCGGATCCAGATGATAGCGATGATGACTATGTTGATGAAGCTGGAGCAGATATCATGGAGTCTGCAACCGAAGAATATTTCTAGTAGACCACCCCAACAGTAGTAGTAGTCCACCATGTAAATATAGTAGTCCGAGCACTTTTGCGATAGTTAGACCAATTTTATGCCCTTGTTTGATTGAATGAAGTGAATTGTTTGCTTTTGCCTCATGTGCATATGGGTAGTGTTTTCTCTTTAGTCCCCTCTCTATTCTTAAATCTCATCTTTTCTAAACCCCTCAGATGCCTCCGAGACGTGACCCTGGATTTACCTTCCCACCGGAGCTCACTTAGTTGATCCAGCAGCAGAATACGTTGATGCAGTTGCTAGTCCAGAATCAGAATCAGGGGAACAACAACAACAACCCACCACCACCACCACCTGTTGATCACTTAGCCCGTTTTCTTAGGCTGAACCCGCCAGTGTTCTCCAGTAGCACTGAGCCTATAGTAGCAGATGATTGGCTCCGCAAGACAGCAAGGGAGTTAACCACAGCAGGATGCACAGATGCGGAAAAGGTGAAGTTTGCCGCACATCAGCTTGATGGACCCGCAGCATCATGGTGGGAGAATTTCACAGCCACTTTCCCCATCGACACTGTCACATGGGACCAGTTCCAGCAGGCTTTCCGTACTGCCCATGTTTCAGCAGGAGCTATGGCCATGAAGAAGCGAGAGTTTCGCAACTTGCGCCAAGGAGGACGGACAGTTAGCCAGTATGTGGAGGACTTTAGTAAGCTAGCACGTTATGCCCCAGATGACGTTGCTACGGATGCAACTAAGTAGGAGAAGTTTCTGGAAGGACTGAATGATGAGTTGAGCATGCAGTTGATGGTAGCAACCTTCAAAAACTATCAGGAGTTGGTAGATCGTGCTCTTATGATTGAAGGGAAGCAGATGCAGATTGAGAACCGCAAGAGGAAGTATGGACAAGGGAAGTACAATTCTGGAGCTCAGCAGACGCCACGTTTTACCCCTAGACCGGGAGGACATTTTCAGCATACTCATGGAGGAGGTAGCTCGCACAATCATAATGGCCCCAACAATGGTAATGGGAATGGACAAAGCAACGGCCAGAACCATACCAACCCATCAACCCTAGCCAAAAGAGACCTGAGCCAAGTCACTTGCTTTAAGTGCCAGAAGACCGGACATTATGCCATTAATGTCCTGAATCCCAGAATGGAAATGGCAATGGAAGCTCTGGGAAGAAGCCGAACCCTTTCAATAGGGGACAGGTGAACCACGTTAACGTGGAGGAGGTTGAAGAGCAGCCGGAAGCAGTAATCGGTAAGTTTTTGGTTAAGACATTTACTGCAATCGTTCTTTTTGATACTGGTGCATCACATTCATACATATCACATGGATTTGTGGATAAGTATAACCTGCCCACTAAGGTTCTTAGAACACCTATGTTAGTAAGCTCACCAGGAGCGGAGTATATGGCCAGTAAGGGATGTTTTCAAGTGCCATTGAGTATAGGTAGGCATGTGTTTCCCTCGGATTTAATCATTTTGGAATCACAAGGTTTGGATGTAATTCTGGGTATGGATTGGCTGTCGATGTATGGAGGAAACATCGATTGCGCCAGTAAGTCAATTTTTCTTACCACCCCAGAAGGAAGAAGGATCAAGTATGTATCCCGACATGTGCCTAAAAGGACTAAGTAAATTCGTTAACAGGAGTTGTGCAGGAGGAAGTACCCGTAGTGAAGGATTTCCCTGATGTATTTCCAGAGGAGTTGCCAGGCATGCCACTGGATAGAGACATTGAGTTTTTGATTGAGCTTTTGCCAGGCACAGGACCAATATCTAAGAGACCGTATAGGATGCCCACAAAGGATTTGGAGGAGATTAAGAAGCAGATTAAAGAGTTACTGGATAAAGGTTATATTCGCCCAAGTTCTTCATGTTGGGGATCGCCAGTACTTTTAGTGGAGAAGAAGGATGGATCGTTAAGAATGGTTGTTGATTATCGAGGGTTGAATGAAGTAACAATCAAGAACAAGTACCCACTACCGATGATCAATGATCTGTTTGATCGATTGCAAGGAGCTAAGGTATTTTCCAAGATCGATCTGCGATCAGGATACCATCAGTTGAAGATTCGAGAACAGGATATACCTAAGACGGCTTTTACCACCAGGTATGGGCTGTACGAGTACACCGTTATGTCATTTGGCCTGACTAACACACTGACATATTTTATGAACATGATGAACAAAGTGTTTATGGAGTTTTTGGATAAGTTCGTTGTAGTGTTCATTGATGATATTCTGGTTTACTCGAAGAATGAAGAGGAGCATAAGGAGCATTTGCGTTCGGTACTTGGGAAGCTCAGAGAACATCAGTTATATGCCAAGTTTAGCAAATGTGAGTTTTGGTTGAAGGAAGTTGGATTACTCGGACACGTTATATCCGGAGAAGGTATAGCAGTAGATCCCACCAAGGTTGACACGGTGACAAGTTGGGAAGCGCCAACAACAGTTGGAGAAATCTGGAGTTTTCTGGGACTTGCAGGATACTACCGGAGATTCATTGAAAATTTCTCGAAGATTGCGAAGCCTATGACGGAGTTGTTGAAGAAGGATACCAAGCTCAAATGGACTAAGGAATGTGAGGCTAGTTTCCAGGAGTAGAAGAAACGTTTGGTTACCTCACCAGTGTTGATTTTGCTGGATCAGACCAAGGATTATGAGGTGTATTGTGACGCTTCACGTCCAGGACTTGGAGCAGTGCTTATGCAGGAAGGAAGAGTTGTTTCATATGCCTCACGACAGCTTAAGCCGCATGAGTTAAATTATGCCACGCATGATTTGGAGTTAGCATCCGTAGTGCATGCATTGAAAACTTGGATACACTTTCTCATTGGAAACCACTGTGAAGTGTACACGGATCACAAGAGTTTGAAGTACATTTTCACACAGAAGAGGTTGAATCTCAGGCAAAGGAGATGGTTGGAGCTCATCAAGGATTATGATATGAGATTGCATTATCACCCTGGAAAGGCTAACATAGTAGCCGATGCGCTTAGCCATAAAAGTCATGTCAACACCTTAATGATGGGATAATTACCAAGGGAGTTAGCCGAAAATCTTCGTGAGCTATGTTTGGAGATAGTTCCGAGAGGCTATGTAGCAGCATTGGAGATTCAGTCTACCTTGATGGATAAGATCAGAGAAGCCCAGAAGACTGACAAGGAGATTGCTTCTATTAAGGAGAAAATGAACAAAGGAAAAGCTAAAGGATTTCGTGAGGATGAGCACGATACCTTATGGTTTGAAGACCGTGTTTATGTGCCCAATGACCCGGAGATCAGGAAGTTAATTCTGCAGGAGGCCCATGATTCACCATATTCGATTCACCCAGGAAATACCAAGATGTATTTGGATTTGAAGGATACTTTCTGGTGGACCGGAATGAAGAAGGATATTGCGGAGTATGTAGCAGTTTGTGATGTATGTCAGAGAGTAAAGGCAGAGCATTAGAAGCCAGCGGGATTGCTACAGCCATTGCCAATACCCGAATGGAAGTGGGATAAGTTAGGCATGGATTTTATCACAGGATTGCCCAGAACTCGTTCAGGCTATGACTCGATTTGGGTTGTAGTCGATCGTTTGACAAAGGTAGCTCATTTCATCCCAGTGAAGACTACCTACACTAGTGCCAAGTTGGCAAAGATATACATGACCAGGATCGTATGTCTGCACGGAGTACCAAGGAGCATTGTATCAGATAGAGGAACCCAGTTTACCTCAAAGTTCTGGAATCAGTTGCATGAAACTTTGGGTACCAGGCTAGAGTTCAGTACAACTTTCCATCCGCAGACAGATGGACAGACCGAGAGAGTCAATTAGATTTTGGAGGATATGCTGAGAGCTTATGCGCTAGATTACGGATCTAGTTGGGACGAGAATTTGCCATACACAGAGTTCTCTTACAATAACAGTTATCAATCCAGTTTGAAGATGGCCCCTTTTGAAGCCTTGTACGGAAGGAGGTGCAGAACCCCATTGTCGTGGGATGAAGTTGGAGACCGCCAGTTGTTTGGACCGGATCTGATTAAGGAGTCTGAACAGAAGGTGAAATTGATTCACGATAGGCTCAAGGTAGCCCAGTCCAGGCAGAAGAGCGACGCAAATTCTAGATGCAAGGAGACAGTTTACGAAGTTGGAGACCGAGTTTATCTTCGAGTATCTCCACTTCGAGGAGTTAAGCGCTTTGGAGTTAAGGGGAAGTTAGCGCCACGTTTTGTAGGACCATACAAGGTTTTGGAGCGTATGGGAGAAGTAGCCTATAAGTTGGAATTGCCCGAAGGATTGTCAGGAGTTCACGATGTATTCCATGATTCCCAGTTGAAGAAGTGCCACGCAGAGATGGTTGATATACCGCTGAGAGACACAGTGCCGCTAGAAGCGATTCAATTGGACAGTGATTTGACCTATGAGGAGAAACCAGTCAAGATTCTTGAGTATGCCAGCCGAGTCACCCGCAGCACGGTTATCAAGTTTTGCATAGTTCAGTGGAGCCACCACACGGAGGATGAAGCCACCTGGGAGCGAGAGGAAGATCTGCTGTAGGACCACCCTCACCTATTTTCTAGCCAACCTGAATCTCGAGAGCGAGATTCATCTTAAAGGGGGTAGGTTTGTAATATCCCAAATTTTCAATATGGAATGTTATACATTAGATCATCATTGCATATCATATTTATTTGCATTTTGGTTGATCCTAGAAATTCTACGCAACTCAAGGACCCTCGGAGAGAGTTGGGGATTTCGTTATTTTCATATTTGAGTTTTCTCAAATTTTGAAAATAGGATCATTTGATTTGATTTATTTTATCTTCAATTATTTCTATTATAAAAATATGAGAGAGGGAATAAAATGACTTTCCCAAAATAAAGAAATATTGAGGATTTAATAATAAAATCAAATAAGATTTTATTTTGGATTTATTTGCTATTTTATTTGAATTTAGGAAAAATGCGCGTTTTTCAAAATCTCATTTAGGCCCCAAATAAATGTTCATCCTGTGCGGCTTGATTTTAGAAGCCGGGGATAATTTATTTCGGGATTTTTGGAGTCCGTTTATTATTCCTTTTGTTTGTTTTTCTGCGCGTAATAATTAAAAAAAGAGTGAACCGACTACGGGCCGTGTTTGGCCCGGACTCCTTAGGGGGGGCCTTTATATAGCGCGCCCCGGAGCCCGAATTAGCCCAAGCCGCCGCCGCCCTAACCCTAAGCCGTGCCCGAGCCCAGCCGTCGTCGCCCGCCGTCGCCGCGCTGCCGCCACCGCCGACGAGGTCGATCCTGCCGCCATTTTTTTTAGAAAAACCGTTCGGTTTTTCCGTAGGTTTTTCGTTGATTTTTTAGATCCGTTTTTTAGATAGATTGGTTTTTTTCGGTTCAGTTAATTAGCGAGCGTTCGCTCGTTCGTTCGTTTTAATGAACACGTTCATCGTTTAGATCCAGACAACGAACGTTCGTTCATTAATCTGTTCGTCATTTTTCTTTTTCTCGGATTTGTTCCGCGATTTTTTTGATCGCGATTTCTGATTCAGATTTTTGATTCAAGCGCTTGGAGTTTCGTCTCGAAACCCTCTTTCTGTTTAACCAACTCAAACAAGTTTTTGCCTCTGTAAAATTTGACCTAGATCCAAAATAGTAAGCGAAGCTTGTTTCTTTTGCCGTTTGTCTTTCGTTGCTTCGTTCGATTTGGTTCTTTTTGCCAACCGGAGTTCTTAAGTTGAACTTTCTGGTTAGATCTCTTATTTTAGTTTTACCTGTGCATTAGTTGAGTACTTATTGTATGCTTGTTTGTTTGCGATAGAGTACTCGGAGTGCGTTGCTTGCTACTTCGAATCGCTAGGTTTTGCGGATCATCAGCAAGGCAAGTAACACTTTGATCATACCTCCTACTACCCAGTTTTATTGCATTAGATCAATCCTCACATATTGCATGATTAGGATCTAATTAAATTGTGGGTTTTGGGAAGTAGATGAGGTAATACCTATTACCTATGTTATTATCAAACCCTTGGGAGTTACTTCTACGTTTGCTTATATTGCCATGCTATGCTAGTAGACGTGGATTGGGTGAGTGTATCCATGACAGATGTGAGATTGTTAAATTAATGGTTTATGTAAGGTGGCAACTTGAACACACATCTAGGTGGATTGAGGCACCTGGGTATTCCAGCGATTGCCTGTTTTTCTTTTGGACCGTCACCCAGGCTCAAAGGGATCATGAGATTATTCATACTAGAAACTTCTGTGTGCAGCCACAAGCTACTATGGGCTCTAGCATAGTTGATTAAGTTGTGCGAACTCTTACAATGGTAGACTAGCAGATGTAGGGGAAAGTAGGTGTAACAGTCTACCCGATCGTAAGGTGCTAGCGCTTCTGAAAGGCTATGTCTCGGTCATCCGTTTCTCAAACACCATGAAGTGCGAGAATCCCAACGGAGGAGATCGAGTCTTGTGGGGAAAAGTGCGCAAACCTTTGCAGAGTGTATAAACTAATCATGGTTAGCCGTGTCCCTGGTTATGGACATCTTGAGTATGTAGTACTTAGATTATCATGTGAATCTCATCATGTTACTCTAATTAATTTGTTGGGTTTTAATGATGATGTTTAATTGGGATTGAGAGGGTATCTACACTCTCAATGTTTAACAACCACCATGATAGTTAAATAAAATTTATTCCTTTGCAGTAGCGAAAAATTGGCTTTACGCAAAACTGTAACCATAGAGCTTTTCACCAGCCAAATATGCATGTAGTATAGCCTTATTCTTTCATTGCTCTCCATGTGTTACATTGCCAGCATATTCCATGTACTGACCCGTTTCGGGCTGCAACGTTCATGTTGCAGACTTTTCAAACGACGAGTAAGGTGCTTTTAGGTCGTGGTTCTATACTCAGTGATGCCGTTGGAGTTGATGGACTCACTTATCTTCCAGGCCTTCCGCTGTTATCGTTATTAGATGGCCTTATGCCATGTTTATTGTAATAAGTTCTCTTTTGAGACACTCAATGCAATAAGTGTGTGATTGCTACTTTGTTATAAATCCTTCAAATACTGTGTGGTGCCAGCATTACTGATCCAGGGATGACACCGGAGCACAGAGATTGGACCGTTTGAGGTCTGGTCGCTACAATAAATGAAAGAAATGAAATAGATAAAACATTATTTGGACAGCGACCTCTGCTTAAACATAATTTTCCTATTGAAACTCTAGGAGGTCTTCCTCCACCTAAAGGTGATCTTGTGTTTAAATTAAAACAATTTCCTATCACTTTGAAATATGCTTATCTCGATGATAAAAATATATATCATGTTATTATTAGTGTTAACCTTTCAGAACATGAAGAAGAAAGATTATTGAAAATTCTGAAGAAGCACCGAGCTACTATTGCATATACTCTTGATGATCTTAAGGGCACAAGATTAATATGGAACCTGATGCTAAACCCTTTGTTGATCATCAATGAGGTTTGAATCCTAAAATGAAAGAAGTGGTAAGAATTGAAATATTAAAACTTCTGGAAGTAGGCATAATCTATCCTATAGCTGATAGTAGATGGGTAAGCCCCGTTCACCGTGTCCCTAAGAAGGGAGGTATTACTGTTGTTCCTAATGATAAAAATGAACTTATCCCACAAAGAATTGTTACTGGCTATAGAATGGTTATTGATTTTAGAAAATTAAATAAAGCAACTATAAAAGATCATGGGAATCATTACCCTTTGCATTTTATTGATCAAATGTTAGAAAGATTATCAAAGCACACACACTTTTGTTTTCTTGATGGATATACTAGTTTTTCGCAAATATGTGTCTCACAATCTGATCAAGAGAAACCCACCTTTACCTGTCTTTTTGGAACTTATGCTTAGAGACGTATGCCTTTTGGTTTATGCAATGCACCTACTACCTTTCAAAGATGTATGACTACTATATTCTCTAATTTTTGTGAAAAGATTGTTGAAGTTTTCATGGATGATTTTTCTGTATATGGAACTTCTTTTGATGATTGCTTGAGCAACCTTGATCGAGTTTTGCAGAGAGGAGAGCAAACTAATCTTGTCTTGAATTGGGAGAAATGCCACTTTATGGTTAATGAAGGTATTGTTTTGGGGCATAAAATTTATGAATGAGGTATTGAGGTGCATAAAGCTAAAGTTGATGCAATTGAAAAATGCCATGCCCTAGAGATATTAAAGGTATTCATAGTTTTCTCGGTCATGCTGGTTTCTATAGGAGGTTTATTAAAGATTTCTCTAAAATTTCTAGGCCTCTTACAAATCTTTTACAAAAGGATGTTCCATTTGTTTTTGATAATGATTGTGTAGAAGACTTTGGAACAATTAAGAAAGCCTTAAATACTTCACCTATTGTTCAACCACCTGATTGGAACTTGCCTTTTGAAATTATGTGTGATGCTAGTTATTATGATGTTGGTGCTGTTCTAGGTCAAAGAGTTGACAAAAAATTATATGTTATCCATTATGCTAGTAAAACTTTAGACAGTGCCCAAAGAAATTATGCTACTACTGAAAAGGAATTTTTAGCAGTTGTGTTTGCTTGTGCTAAAATCAGATCTTATATTGTTGATTCCAAAGTAATTGTTCACACCGATCATGCTGCTATAAAATATCTTATGGAAAAGAAAGATGCTAAAACTAGACTCATTAGGTGGGTTCTCTTGCTACAAGAATTTGATTTACATATCACTGATAGGGAAGGAGCTGAGAACCCCATAGCTGACAACTTGTCTAGGTTAGAAAATATTCTTGATGACCCACAACCTATTGATGATAGTTTTCCTGACTACAATAAATGTTACTCATAACACTCCTTGTTATGTTGACTATGCTAATTATATTGTTGCTAAATATATACCACCTAGTTTCACTTACCAACAAAAGAAAAAAATCTTCTATGATTTAAGACATTACTTTTGGGATGACCCACATCTTTATAAAGAAGGAGTAGATGGTATTATTAGACGTTGTGTACTGATAACCCACAAGTATAGGGGATCACAACAGTTTTTGAGGGTAGAGTATTCAACCCAAATTTATTGATTCGACACAAGGGGAGCCAAAGAATATTCTCAAGTATTTGCAGCCGAGTTGTCAATTCAACCACACCTGGAAACTTAATATGTGCAGCAAGGTATTTAGTAGCAAAGTAATATGATAGTAGTGGTAACAGTGGCAAAAGTAACAATAGCAGTTTTGGTTTTATAGTGATTGTAACAGTAGCAATGGAAAACTAAATAAGCGAAGAACAATATGTGAAAAGCTCATAGGCAATGGATCGGTGATGGATAATTAAGTCAGATGTGATTCCTCATGCAATAGTTATAACATGGGAAAAAAA
Source organism: Triticum urartu (assembly GCF_003073215.2). Classification (NCBI taxonomy): domain Eukaryota; kingdom Viridiplantae; phylum Streptophyta; class Magnoliopsida; order Poales; family Poaceae; genus Triticum; species Triticum urartu. Next base: position 195,432,488 of record NC_053023.1, read on the forward strand.
TTGCCACTCTAGATTTTGCAACTTTCCTTATGCCGTTCTAGATTTTGACATTTCACTTTTGCCACTCTTAGCTTTTGACAATTATCACAATTGCCATTTTGTGGCAAAAGCAAAATAATTTTATTTCATTTTTTCCACTCTTAGCTTTTGAAATGTATCACAATTACCACTCTGAAAATTTTGTTTTTTGCCATAGGAATGGCATTTGTGACAATTGTCAAAAACTAAGAGTGGCGAAACTAACATGTCAAAATCTAGAGTGGCATAAGGAAAATTGGCAAAATCTAGAGTGGCAAAAACAAAATGTTCCCTTTTATAACATAGGGTGACACAGAACTAGCTCCAGTTCATCAATGTAATGTAGGCATGTATTCCGAATATAGTCATACGTGCTTATGGAAAAGAACTTGCATGACATCTTTTGTCCTACCCTCCCGTGGCAGCGGGGTCCTATTGGAAACTAAGGGATATTAAGGCCTCCTTTTAATAGAGTACCAGACCAAAGCATTAACACTTAGTGAATACATGAACTCCTCAAACTATATCATCACCGGTAAGTATCCCGATTATTGTCACTTCGGGGTTAACGGATCATAACACATAATAAGTGACTATAGACTTGCAAGATAGGATCAAAAACTCACATATATTCATGAAAACATAATAGTTTCATATCTGAAATCATGGCACTCGGGCCCTAGTGACAAGCATTAAGCATAGCAAAGTCATAGCAACATCAATCTCAGAACATAGTGGATACTAGGGATCAAACCCTAACAAAACTAACTCGATTGCATGATAAATCTCATCCAACCCATCACCGTCTAGCAAGCCTACGATGGAATTACTCACGCACGGCGGTGAGCATCATGAAATTGGTGATGGAGGAAGGTTGATGATGATGATGGCGACGGATTCCCCTCTCCGGAGCCCCGAACGGACACCAGATCAGCCCTCCCGAGAGAGATTAGGGCTTGGCGGCGGCTCCGTATCGTAAAACGCGATGAATCCTTCTCTCTGATTTTTTCTCCACGAACACGAATATATAGAGTTGGAGTTGAGGCCGGAGGAGCACCTGGGGGCCCACGAGGCAGAGGGCGCGCCCAGGGGGTAGGCGTGCCCCACCCTCGTGGACAGGGTGTGGGCCCCCTGGCCTTGATTCTTTTGCCAGTATTTTTATATATTTCAGAAATAATCCCCGTTGAGTTTCAGGTCATTCCAAGAACTTTTAAGTCTGCACAAAAATAACACCATGACAATTCTGCTGAAAACAGCGTCAGTCCGAGTTAGTTCCATTCAAATCATGCAAGTTAGAGTCCAAAACAAGGGCAAAAGTGTTTGAAAAAGTAGATACATTGGAGACGCATCAACTCCCCCAAGCTTAAACCTTTGCTTGTCCTCGAGCAATTCAGTTGACAAACTGAAAGTTATAAAGAAAAACTTTTACAAACTCTGTTTGCTCTTGTTGTTGTAAATATGTAAAGCCAGCATTCAAGTTTTCAGCAAAGATTATGAACTAACCATATTCACAATAACATTTAGGTCTCATTTTTTGTTATATCAATGGCATAATCAACTAGTGAGCAATAATAATAAATCTCGGATGACAACACTTTCTCAAAACAATCATAATATGATATAACAAGATGGTATCTCTCTAGCCCTTTCTGAGACTGCAAAACATAAACGCAGAGCACCTCTGAAGATCAAGGGCTGACTGGAAATTGTAATTCATGGTAAAAGAGATCCAGTCACAGTCATACTTAATGTAAACTAACAATAATACATGCAAATGACAGCGGTGCTCTCCAATGGGTGCTTTTTAATAAGAGGATGATGACTCAACATAAAAGTTAATGGATAGGCCCTTCACAGAGGGAAGCAGGGATTTGTAGAGGTGCCAGAGCTCGATTTTGAAATAGAGATGAATAATATTTTGAGCGGTATACTTTCATTGTCAACATAACAACCGAGAGATTTGGGTATCTTCCATGCTACACACATTATAGGCGGTTCCCAAGTAGAATGGTAAAGTTTATACTCCCCACCACCAACAAGCATCAATCCATGGCTTGCCCGGAACAACGGGTGCCTCCAACTAACAACAATCCTGGGGGAGTTTTGTTTGCAATTATTTTGATTTGATTTGAGCATGGGACTGGGCGTCCCAGTGACCACCATTTTCTCGTGAGTGAGGAGCGGAGTCCACTCCTCTTGAGAATAACCCGCCTAGCATGGAAGATACAGACATCCCTAGTTGATACATGAGCTATTTGAGCATACAAAACATAATGTTTATTTGAAGATTTAGAGTTTGGCACATACAAATTTACTTGGAACGGCAGGTAGATGCCGCACATAGGAAGGTATGGTGGACTCATATGGAATAACTTTTGGGGTTTATGGAGTTGGATGCACAAGCAGTATTCCCGCTTAGTACAAGTGAAGGATAGAAAGAGACTGGGAAGCGACTAGCTAGAGAGCGACAACAGTCATGAACATGCATTAAAATTAATCAGCACTGAATGCAAGCATGAGTAGGATATAATTCACCATGAACATAAATATCGTGGAGGCTATGTTGATTTTGTTTCAACTACATGCATGAACATGTGCCAAGTTAAGCCACTCAAATCATTCAAAGGAGGATACCACCCTATCATACCACATCACAACCATTTTAATAGCATGTTGGCACACAAGGTAAACCATTATAAACTCCTAGCAAATTAAGCATGGCATGAGCAACTATAATCTCTAATTGTCATTGCAAATATGTTTCATTCATAATAGGCTGAATCAGGAATGATGAACTAACCATATTTACAAAAACAAGAGAGGTCGAGTTCATACCAGCTTTTCTCATCTCAACCAATTCATCATATATCGCCATTATTGCCTTTCACTTGCATGACCGAATAGTGTGGATAATAATAATAGTGCACGTGCATTGGAATAAGCTGGAATCTGCAAGCTTTCAACTCAAGAGAGAAGACAAGGTAAAATGGGCTCTTTGTTAGATCAACAATAATGCATATGAGAGCCACTCAAAATTTTCATCATGGTCTTCTCCTCTCGACCCCCAAAGAAAAAGAAAATAAACAAAACTATTTACACGGGAAAGCTCCCAACAAGCAAAAGAAGAACGAGAAATCTTTTTGGGTTTTCTTTTTAATTACTACTACTACGGGCATGGAAAGTAAACTAGCTAAAAGCTACAACTAATTATTTTTGGTTATTCTTAAGGTTTTTCAAACACACAAGAAGAAAGCTAAAAAAGAAAATAAACTAGCATGGATGATACAAAGAAAAGTATGAGCACCGACAATTGGAATGAGTGTGTGAACATGAATGTAATGTTGGTGAGAAATACGTACTCCCCCAAGCTTAGGATTTTGGCCTAAGTTGGTCTATGCCCATGGATCAAAACTGCCCTCTTCGGTGTACTGAGGAGGGTCTTCGGGGTGCCACTGGTTGGCGATCTCCTCCGGATCCCACTGATAAACAGACTGACGGTGAGGATCAGATAGTGGCTCCGGCTCTGGAGCTGATGTCAGGCTCTGGTATACCTGAATGGCCTCCGGCAAAATAAGGGACGTGCCTGAATATATGTCAAACAGAGAGAGAGAGAGAGCAGGCAAGGTATTAGTCTCAACGTGTTTCTTATCAAACATCAGTCTATAGTTAAGCATCTTCTTATTCTTAACAATAAAATCATGTGCTACCATGCTCTTATAATCTAGAAAAATATGAGGCAACAACTTTTCCTCTTTCTCATAATGCCTAATAGGTATGTTAAAGTGTGCAACAAGGCGTGAGGTGAAGATGCCTCCTAAGATGGGACCCTTTGTATGGTTCAGATTTAACCGTTTAGAAACAATAGTGCCTAAACTAAAAGTAGTATCACGAAACAAAGCATGGTGCAAAATAACAATATCAGAGGCACTAAGATTTCCACGGTTCCCGTGACCAATTAAGCATCTACTAGCAAATATTGCAAAGTATCGTAGAATAGGAAAATGTATGCTAGTGATTATTGCATCAGAAACTTTCCTCGTTTCCCCTACAACAATCATATCAATAAATCCCTCCACATAATTATGATGTGGTTCCTCTATGCTGCCCTCAAAGGGTATCCTACACACCCGACAAAAATTATAAAGCGACATCTCCTTATGCTCATCATATAAATAAAATTCCACCGAAGGTGCTGATCTCCTAGCATGGAAATGAAAATTTTGCACAAAAATATTAGTGAGTAAGAGATACTGTTCGCGCTGGTCGTGGAGGAAGTCGGTGAGGCCTGCATTCTCAGCCAAATAATAAAAATCTTCATAAATCCTGACTTCTCTCAAGAACTCATCACAAGGCCATTCACACGGCCGAACCTCCGCAGCACGAGGAAGATTATACTTGGGCTTCTTATTTTCTTCACTTTGCTTATCCTTAGAGCTTTGGCTCGATGAGCCCCTCAAGAATCTCTTCATCTTTTTCTGAAAATTTCTGAAATTTTTAGTAACTTAAAATAAAAGTGAACCAAACTCAACAAAATTGTTAGCAACTACTCCTACAAGTGCCTAGAGGCCATATCATGCATTAAAACTACTTTTGACCACATAAATTTTACATGCAAGCTCAAGAACAGGGTCACCTAAGCAGCAAAAAATTGCAATAAATAAAGCACTAGAACAAAAACTAATTGGACCATTGGAGGAGTCACATACCGAAGAACAATCCCCCAAGCAGTTTTGTGAATGGAGCTTTGAGCAACGAGATAAAAAATGGTGGCAAGATGAGCAAGAACTCGGGTTTGAGCTGGTGGATGATTTTTTTAGAGCAAGACGAAGTGTGTGGGTGCAAGAATAAGTGGAGGGGACCCACGTGGGGTCCACGAGGCAGGGGGCGCGACCTCCACCCTCGTGGGTACACGGTGGGTCCCCCTGATGTGTTCTCATTGCCAAAAATTCTTAAATATTCTATAAAAAAATTATATTTCATTTTCAGGGCATTTGGAGAACTTTTATTTTTGGGGTATTTTTTATTGCAATGATAATTCAGAAAACAGACAGAAAATACTAATTTTGCTTTATAAAATCTAAATAACAGAAAGTAAAAAGGAGGGTATAGAGAGTTGTGCTTTCTAACTTCATCCATCTCATGCTCATCAAAAGGAATCCACTGACAAGGTTGATCAAGTCTTGTTAACAAACTCATTCCGACTCGCATGAAACCGGAGAATTTTCGAATAACACTTGGTTACCTCAACGGGGATATGCACATCCCCAACAATAACAATATCATATTTCTTCTTGACAGTAGGAAGAGGAAATTCAAAACCTCCTATAATAATCATTGAAATTTTTCCAATAGAATTGATACTATGGACTTGAGGTTGTTTCCTCGGAAAGTGTACTGTATGCTCATTACCATTAACATGAAAATGACATTGCCTTTGTTGCAATCAATACCAGCCCCTGCAGTATTCATAAAGGGTCTACCAAGAATAATAGACATACTATCGTCCTCGGGAATATCAAGAATAACAAAGTCCGTTAAAATAGTAACGTTTGCAACCACAACAGGCACATCCTCACAAATACCGACAGGTATATCAGTTGTTTTATTAGCCATTTGCAAAGATATTTCAGTAGGTGTCAACTTATTCAAATCAAGTCTACAATATAAAGAGAGAGGCATAACACTAACACTAGCTCCAAGATCACATAAAGCAGTTTTAACATAGTTTCTCTTAATGGAGCATGGTATAGTTGGTACTCCTGGATCTCCTAGTTTTTTTGGTATTCCACCTTTAAAAGTGTAATTAGCAAGCATGGTGGAAATTTCAGCTTCCGGTATCTTTCTTTTATTAGTAACAATATCTTTCATGTATTTAGCATAAGGGTTGATTTTAAGCATATTAGTCAAACACATTCGCAAAAATATAGGTCTAATCATTTCAGCAAAGCGCTCAAAATCCTCATCATCCTTTTTCTTAGATGGTTTAGGAGGAAAAGGCATGGTTTTCTGAACCCATGGTTCTCTTTCTTTACCGTGCTTCCTAGCAACAAAGTCTCTCTTATCATAACGTTGATTCTTTGATTGTGGGTTATCAAGATCAACAACAGGTTCAATCTCTAGATCACTATCATTGCTAGGTTGAGCATCAACATGAACATCGTCATTAACATTATCACTAGGTTCATGTTCATTACCAGCTTGCGTTTCAGCATCAGAAATAGAAATATCATTGGGATTCTTAGGTGTGTCAATAACAGGTTCACTAGAACATGCAAAGTTCTATCATTTTTATTTTTCTTCCTTTTAGAAGAACTAGGTGCATCAACATTAGTTCTTTGATAATCTTGCTCAATTCTCTTAGGGCGACCCTCAGGATACAAAGGTTCCTGAGTCATTTACCCCCTCTAGTAATAACTCTAACAACATTATCATTTTTCTTATTATTTAATTCATTGAGCAAATCATTCTGAGCCTTAAGTACTTGTTCTACATGAGTGGTAACCATAGAAGCATGTTTACTAATAAGTTTAAGTTCATCTTTAACACTAGCCATATAATCACTCAAGTGTTCAATCATATAAGCATTACGTTTCAATTGTCTACCAACATAAGCATTGAAGTCTTCTTGGTTGACCATAAAATTATCAACCTCATCTAAGCATTGGCTAACAAACTTAGTGGGCGGGATTTCAGCTTTATCATATCTATAGAGAGAATTTACCTTTACTACCTATGTCAGGTTATCAAGACCATGTATTTCTTAAATAGGTGGTAAATTCTTAACATCTTCTGCTTTAATACCTTTTTTCTTTCATAGATTTCTTTGCCTCTTGCATATCTTTAGGACTGAGAAATAGAATACCCCTTTTCCTCGGAGTTGTCTTAGGAGTTGGTTCAGGAAGTGTCCAATCATTTTCATTACTCAACATATTGTTCAATAGCAATTCAACTTGATCAACAGTTCTTTCCCTGAAAACACAACCAACACAATTATCCAGGTAGTCTCTGGAAGCATCGGTTAATCCATTATAAAACATATCAAAGTATTTCAGTTTTTCTTGAGAGGATGATCAGGCAAAGCATTAAGTAATTGGAGAAGCCTCCCCCAAGCTTGTGGGAGACTCTCTTCTTCAATTTGCAAAAATTATATATTTCCCTTAAAGCAGCTTGTTTCTTATGAGCGGGGAAATATTTAGCAGAGAAGTAATAAATCATATCCTGGGGACTACGCACACTACCAGGATCAAGAGAATTAAACCATGTTTTAGCATCACCCTTTAATGAGAACGGAAACAACTTAAGGATAAAGTAATAGCGAGTTTTCTCATCATGAGTAAACAGGGTGGCTATATCATTTAATTTAGTAAGATGTGCCACAACAGTTTCAAATTCATATCCATAGAAAGATCAGATTCAACCAAAGTAATTAACTCAGGATCGACAGAGAAATCATAATCCTTATCAGGACAAAGATAGGTGAAGTAGCAAAAGTAGGGTCATATTTCATTCTAGCATTCAAAGACTTTTATTTAAGCTTAGCTAATAATTTCTTAAGATCAGATCTATCATTGCAAGCTAAGAAGTCTCTAGCAGTTTCTTCATCCATAACATAACCCTCAGGCACAACAAGCAATTCATATCTAGGGGGAGAATCTTCATCATCAATTTCATCATTATTATCAGTTTCAATAATTTCATTCTCTCTAACCCTAGCAAGTTTTTCATCAAGAAATTCACCTAGTGGCACAGTATTATCAAGCATAGAAGTAGTTTCGTCATAAGTATCATGCAAAGCAGAAGCGGCATCATCAATAACATGCGACATATCAGAATGAATAGCAGGTGTAGGTGTCGCAAGTTTACTCAAAACAGGAGGTGAATCAAGTGCAGAGCTAGATGGCAGTTCCTTACCTCCCCTCGTAGTTGAGGGAAAAATCTTGGTTCTTTGATCTTTCAAGTTCTTCATAGTGACCAACAGATATAAATCCCAAGTGACTCAAAGAATAGAGCTATGTGAAGGAAATATGCCCTAGAGGCAATAATAAAGTTATTATTTATTTCCTTATATCATGATAAATGTTTATTATTCATGCTAGAATTGTATTAACCGGAAACATAATACATGTGTGAATACATAGACAAACAGAGTGTCACTAGTATGCCTCTACTTGACTAGCTCGTTAATCAAAGATGGTTATGTTTCCTAACCATGAACAAAGAGTTGTTATTTGATTAACGGGATCACATCATTAGGTGAATGATCTAATTGACATGACCCATTCCATTAGCTTAGCACCCGATCGTTTAGTATGTTGCTATTGCTTTCTTCATGACTTATACATGTTCCTATGACTATGAGATTATGCAACTCCCGTTTGCCGAAGGAACACTTTGTGTGCTACCAAACGTCACAACGTAAATGGGTGATTATAAAGGTGCTCTACAGGTGTCTCCAAAGGTACATGTTGGGTTGGCGTATTTCGAGATTAGGATTTGTCACTCCGATTGTCGGAGAGGTATATCTGGGCCCTCTCGGTAATACACATCACATAAGCCTTGCAAGCATTGCGACTAATAAAGTTAGTTGCGAGATGATGTATTACGGAACGAGTAAAGAGACTTGCCGGTAACGAGATTGAACTAGGTATTGAGATACCGACGATTGAATCTCGGGCAAGTAACATACCGATGACAAAGGGAACAACGTATGTTGTTATGCGGTCTGACCGATAAAGATCTTCGTAGAATATGTAGGAGCCAATATGGGCATCCAGGTCCCGCTATTGGTTATTGACCGGAGACGTGATCATATTCTTAGCCGTGTGCGGTGCCCCCTTCCACCATAGTCCTCGATAATATTGTAGCCGTGCTTAGGCGAAGCCCTGCGACGGTAGTGCATCAAGATCGTCACCACGCCGTCGTGCTGACGGAACTCTTCCCTGACACTTTGCTGGATCGGAGTCCGGGGATCGTCATCGAGCTGAACGTGTGCTAGAACTCGGAGGTGCCGTAGTTTTGGTGCTTGATCGGTCGGACCGTGGAGACGTATGACTACATCAACCAAACGCTTCCGTTGTCGATCTACAAGGGTACGTAGATCACACTCTCCCCTCTCGTTGCTATGCATCACCATGATCTTGCGTGTGCGTAGGAATTTTTTTGAAATTACTACATTCCCCAACAGTGGCAACCGAGCCTAGGTTTTATATGTTGATGTTATATGCACGAGTAGAACACAAGTGAGTTGTGGGTGATATAAGTCATACTGCTTACCAGCATGTCATACTTTGGTTCGGCGGTATTGTTGGACGAAGCGGCCCGGACCGACATTACGCGTACGCTTACGCGAGACCGGTTCTCCCGACGTGCTTTGCACATAGGTGGCTTGCGGGTGACAGTTTCTCCAACTTTAGTTGAACCGAGTGTGGCTACGCCCGGTCCTTGCGAAGGTTAAAACAGCACCAACTTGACAAACTATCGTTGTGGTTTTGATGCGTAGGTAAGATTGGTTCTTGCTTAAGCCCGTAGCATCCACGTAAAACTTGCAACAACAAAGTAGAGGACGTCTAACTTGTTTTTGCAGGGCATGTTGTGATGTGATATGGTCAAGACATGATGCTGAATTTTATTGTATGAGATGATCATGTTTTGTAACCGAGTTATCGGCAACTGGCAGGAGCCATATGGTTGTCACTTTATTGTATGCAATGCAATCGCGCTGTAATGGTTTACATGATCACTAAGCGGTAGCGATACTCGTGGAAGCATAAGACGGGCGAGACGACAATGATGCTACGATGGAGATCAACGTGTCGCGCCGGTGATGATGGTGATCACGACGGTGCTTTGAAGATGGAGATCACAAGCACAAGATGATGATGGCCATATCATATCACTTATATTAATTGCATGTGATGTTTATCTTTTATGCATCTTATCTTGCTTTGATTGACGGTACATTATAAGATGATCTCTCACTAATTATCAAGAAGTGTTCTCCCTGAGTATGCACCGTTGCGAAAGTTCTTCGTGCTGAGACACCACGTGATGATCGGGTGTGATAGGCTCTACGTTCAAATACAACGGGTGCAAAACAGTTGCACATGCGGAATACTCAGGTTATACTTGACGAGCCAAGCATATACAGATATGGCCTTGGAACACGGAGACCGAAAGGTCGAGCGTGAATCATATAGTAGATATGATCAACATAATGATGTTCACCAATGAAACTACTCCATCTCACGTGATGATCAGAAATGGTTTAGTTGATTTGGATCACGTAATCACTTAGAGGATTAGAGGGATGTCTATCTAAGTGGGAGTTCTTTAAGTAAATTAATTGAACCTAAATTTATCATGAAACCTAGTACCTGATAGTATCTTGCTTGTTTATGCTTGATTGTAGATAGATGGCTCGTGCTGTTGTTCCGTTGAATTTTAATGCGTTCCTTGAGAAAGCAAAGTTGAAAGATGATGGTAGCAATTACACGGACTGGGTCCGTAACTTGAGGATTATCCTCATTGCTGCACAGAAGAATTACGTCCTGGAAGCACCGCTGGGTGCCAGGCCTGCTGCTGGAGCAACACCAGATGTTATGAACGTCTGGCAGAGCAAAGCTGATGACTACTCGATAGTTCAGTGTGCCATGCTTTACGGCTTAGAATCGGGACTTCAACGACGTTTTGAACGTCATGGAGCATATGAGATGTTCCAGGAGTTGAAGTTAATATTTCAAGCAAATGCCCGGATTGAGAGATATGAAGTCTCCAATAAGTTCTATAGCTGCAAGATGGAGGAGAACAGTTCTGTCAGTGAGCATATACTCAAAATGTCTGGGTATAGTAATCACTTGATTCAATTGGGAGTTAATCTTCCAGATGATTGCGTCATTGACAGAATTCTCCAATCACTGCCACCAAGCTACAAGAGCTTCATGATGAACTATAATATGCAAGGGATGAATAAGACTATTCCCGAGCTCTTCGCAATGCTGAAAGCTGCGGAGGTAGAAATCAAGAAGGAGCATCAAGTGTTGATGGTCAACAAGACCACTAGTTTCAAGAAAAAGGGCAAAGGGAAGAAGAAGGGGAACTTCAAAAAGAACAGCAAGCAAGTTGCTACTCAAGAGAAGAAACCCAAACCTGGACCTAAGCCTGAAACTGAGTGCTTCTACTGCAAGCAGACTGGTCACTGGAAGCGGAACTGCCCCAAGTATTTGGCGGATAAGAAGGATGGCAAGGTGAACAAAGGTATATGTGATATACATGTTATTGATGTGTACCTTACTAATGCTCGCAGTAGCACCTGGGTATTTGATACTGGTTCTGTTGCTAATATTTGCAAATCGAAACAGGGACTACGGATTAAGCGAAGATTGCCTAAGGACGAGGTGACGATGCGCGCGGGAAACGGTTCCAAAGTCGATGTGATCGCAGTTGGCACGCTACCTCTACATCTACCTTCGGGATTAATATTAGACCTAAATAATTGTTATTTGGTGCCAGCGTTAAGCATGAACATTATATCTGGATCTTATTTGATGCGAGACGGTTATTCATTTAAATCTGAGAATAATGGTTGTTCTATTTACATGAGTAATATCTTTTATGGTCATGCACCCTTAAGGAGTGGTCTATTTTTATTGAATCTCGATAGTAGTGACACACATATTCATAGTGTTGAAGCCAAAAGATGCAGAGTTGATAATGATAGTGCACCTTATTTGTGGCACTGCCGTTTAGGTCATATCGGTGTAAAGCGCATGAAGAAACTCCATACTGATGGACTTTTGGAACCACTTGATTATGAATCACTTGGTACTTGCGAACCATGCCTCATGGGCAAGATGACTAAAACACCGTTCTCCGGTACTATGGAGAGAGCAACAGAATTGTTGGAAATCATACATACAGATGTATGTGGCCCGATGAATATTGAGGCTCGTGACGGATATCGTTATTTTCTCACCTTCACAGATGACTTAAGCAGATATGGGTATATCTACTTAATGAAACATAAGTCTGAAACGTTTGGAAAGATCAAAGAATTTCAGAGTGAAGTTGAAAATCATCGTAACAAGAAAATAAAGTTTCTATGATCTGATCGTGGAGGAGAATATTTGAGTTACGAGTTTGGTGTACATTTGAAACAATGTGGAATAGTTTCGCAACTCACGCCACCCGGAACACCACAGTGCAATGGTGTGTCCGAACATCGTAATCGTATTTTACTAGATATGGTGCGATCTATGATGTCTCTTACTGATTTACCGCTATCGTTTTGGGGATACGCTCCAGAGACAGCCGCATTCACGTTAAATAGGGCACCATCAAAATCCGTAGAGACGACGCCTTATGAACTGTGGTTTGGCAAGAAACCAAAGTTGTCGTTTCTGAAAGTTTGGGGCTGCGATGCTTATGTGAAAAAGCTTCAACCTGATAAGCTCGAACCCAAATCGGAGAAATGTGTCTTCATAGGATATCCAAAGGAGACTATTGGATACACCTTCTATCACAGATCCGAAGGCAAGACTTTTGTTGCTAAGTTCAGAAACTTTCTGGAGAAGGAGTTTCTCTCGAAAGAAGTGAGTGGGAGGAAAGTAGAACTTGACGAGGTAACTGTACCTGCTCCCTTATTGGAAAGTAGTGCATCATAGAAAACTATTTCAGTGACTCCTACACCAGTTAGTGAGGAAGCTAATGATGATGATCATGAAACTTCAGAAGAAGATACTACTGAACCTCGTAGATCAACCAGAGTGAGATCCGCGCCAGAGTGGTACGGTAATCCTGTTCTGGAAGTCATGCTACTAGATCATGATGAACCTACGAACTATGAAGAAGCGATGGTGAGCCCAGATTCCGCAAAATGGCTTGAAGCCATGAAATCTGAGATGGGATCCATGTATGAGAACAAAGTATGGACTTTGGTTGACTTACCCGATGATCGGCAAGCAATTGAGAATAAATGGATCTTCAAGAAGAATACTGACGCTGACAGTAATATTACTGTCTACAAAGTTCTACTTGTCGCAAAAGGTTTTCGGCAAGTTCAAGGGATTGACTACGATGAGACCTTCTCACCCGTAGCGATGCTTAAGTCTGTCCGAATCATGTTAGCAATTGCCGCATTTTATGATTATGAAATTTGGCAGATGGATGTCAAAACTGCATTCCTGAATGGATTTCTGGAAGAAGAGTTGTATATGATGCAACCGGAAGGTTTTGTCGATCCAAAGGGAGCTAACAAAGTGTGCAAGCTCCAGCGATCCATTTATGGACTAGTGCAAGCCTCTCGGAGTTGGAATAAACGCTTTGATAGTGTGATCAAAGCATTTGGTTTTATACAGACTTTTGGAGAAGCCTGTATTTACAAGAAAGTGAGTGGGAGCTCTGTAGCATTTCTGATATTATATGTGGATGACATATTACTAATTGGAAATGATATAGAATTTCTGGATAGCATAAAGGGATACTTGAATAAGAGTTTTTCAATGAAAGACCTCGGTGAAGCTGCTTACATATTAGGCATTAAGATCTATAGAGATAGAACAAGACGCTTAATTGGACTTTCACAAAGCACATACCTTGACAAAGTTTTGAAGAAGTTCAAAATGGATCAAGCAAAGAAAGGGTTCTTGCCTGTGTTACAAGGTGTGAAGTTGAGTAAGACTCAATGCCCGACCACTGCAGAAGATAGAGAGAAAATGAAAGATGTTCCCTATGCTTCAGCCATAGGCTCTATCATGTATGCAATGCTGTGTACCAGACCTGATGTGTGCCTTGCTATAAGTCTAGCAGGGAGGTACCAAAGTAATCCAGGAGTGGATCACTGGACAGCGGTCGAGAACATCCTGAAATACCTGAAAAGGACAAAGGATATGTTTCTCATATATGGAGGTGACAAAGAGCTCATCGTAAAAGGTTACGTTGATGCAAGCTTTGCCACTGATCCGGACGATTCTAAATCGCAAACCGGATACGTGTTTACATTAAACAGTGGAGCTGTAAGTTGGTGCAGTTCTAAACAAAAGCGTTGTAGCGGGATCTACATGTGAAGCGGAGTACATAGCTGCTTCGGAAGCAGCAAATGAAGGAGTCTGGATGAAGGAGTTCATATCCGATCTAGGTGTCATACCTAGTGCATCGGGTCCAATGAAAATCTTTTGTGACAATACTGGTGCAATTGCCTTGGCAAAGGAATCTAGATTTCACAAGAGAACCAAGCACATCAAGAGACACTTCAATTCCATCCGGGATCTAGTCCAGGTGGGAGACATAGAGATTTGCAAGATACATACGGATCTGAATGTTGCAGACCCGTTGACTAAGCCTCTTCCACGAGCAAAACATGATCAACACCAAGGCTCCATGGGTGTTAGAATCATTACTGTGTAATCTAGATTATTGACTCTAGTGCAAGTGGGAGACTGAAGGAAATATGCCCTAGAGGCAATAATAAAGTTATTATTTATTTCCTTATATCATGATAAATGTTTATTATTCATGCTAGAATTGTATTAACCGGAAACATAATACATGTGTGAATACATAGACAAACAGAGTGTCACTAGTATGCCTCTACTTGACTAGCTCGTTAATCAAAGATGGTTATGTTTCCTAACCATGAACAAAGAGTTGTTATTTGATTAACGGGATCACATCATTAGGTGAATGATCTGATTGACATGACCCATTCCATTAGCTTAGCACCCGATCGTTTAGTATGTTGCTATTGCTTTCTTCATGACTTATACATGTTCCTATGACTATGAGATTATGCAACTCCCGTTTGCCGGAGGAACACTTTGTGTGCTACCAAACGTCACAACGTAAATGGGTGATTATAAAGGTGCTCTACAGGTGTCTCCAAAGGTACATGTTGGGTTGGCGTATTTCGAGATTAGGATTTGTCACTCCGATTGTTGGAGAGGTATCTCTGGGCCCTCTCGGTAATACACATCACATAAGCCTTACAAGCATTGCGACTAATAAAGTTAGTTGCAAGATGATGTATTACGGAACGAGTAAAGAGACTTGCTGGTAACGATATTGAACTAGGTATTGAGATACCAACGATCGAATCTCGGGCAAGTAACATACCGATGACAAAGGGAACAATGTATGTTGTTATGCGGTCTGACCGATAAAGATCTTCGTAGAATATGTAGGAGCCAATATGAGCATCCAGGTTCCGCTATTGGTTATTGACCGGAGACGTGTCTCGGTCATGTCTACATTGTTCTCGAACCCGTAGGGTCCGCACGCTTAAGGTTTCGATGACAGTTATATTATCAGTTTATGAGTTTTGATGTACTGAAGTTAGTTCGGAGCCCCGGATGTGATCACGGACATGACGAGGAGTCTCGAAATGGTCGGGACATAAAGATTGATATATTGGATGGCTATATTCGGACACCGGAAGTGTTCTGGGTGATTTCGGAGAAAACCGGAGAGCCGGAGGGTTACCGGAACCCCCCGGGAGAAGTAATGTGCCATATGGGCCTTAGTGGAGAGAGAGAGGGGCAGCCAGAGGTGGGCTGCACGCCTCCTCCCCCTGGTCCAAATTGGACTAGGAGAGGGGGGCGGCGCCCCCCCTTTTCCCTCTCCCTCCCCACTTCTTTCCCCCTCCTAGTAGGAGTCCTACTCCTACTAGGACGAGGACTCCCCCTGGCGCGCCTATAGGGGCCGACCGGCCTCCTCCCCTTGCTCCTTTATATATGGGGGCAGGGGGGCACCCCTAGACACACAAGTTGATCCGTGTGATCATATTCTTAGCCGTGTGCGGTGCCCGCCTCCACCATAGTCCTCGATAATATTGTAGCGGTGCTTAGGCGAAGCCCTGCGACGGTAGTGCATCAAGATCGTCACCACGCCGTCGTGCTGACGGAACTCTTCCCCGACACTTTGCTCGATCGGAGTCCGGGGATCGTCATCGAGCTGAACGTGTGCTAGAACTCGGAGGTGCCGTAGTTTCGGTGCTTGATCAGCCGGGCCGTGGAGACGTACAACTACATCAACCAAACGCTTCCGTTGTCGACCTACAAGGGTACGTAGATCACACTCTCCCCTCTCGTTGCTATGCATCACCATGATCTTGAGTGTGCGTAGGAATTTTTTGAAATTACTACGTCCCCAACACTATGCTCCCCGGCAACGGCGCCAAAAAATAGTCTTGATAACCCACAAGTATAGGGGATCACAATAGTTTTCGAGGATAGAGTATTCAACCCAAATTTATTGATTCGACACAAGGGGAGCCAAAGAATATTCTCAAGTATTAGCAGCTGAGTTGGTCATTCAACCATGCCAGGAAACTTAATATCTGCAGCAAGGTATTTAGTAGCAAAGTAATATGATAGTAGTGGTAACAGTGGCAAAAGTAACAGTAGCAGTTTTGGTTTTATAGTGATTGTAACAGTAGCAACGGAAAAGTAAATAAGCGAAGAACAATATGTGATAAGCTCGTAGGCAAAGGATGGGTGATGGATAATTATGTCGGATGTGATTCCTCATGCAATAGTTATAACATAGGGTGACACAAAACCATCTCCAGTTCATCAATGTAATGTAGGCATGTATTCCGAATATAGTCATACGTGCTTATGGAAAAGAACTTGCATGACATCTTTTGTCCTACCCTCCCGTGGTAGCGGGGTCCTATTTGAAACTAAGGGATATTAAGGCCTCCTTTTAATAGAGTACCGGACCAAAGCATTAACACTTAGTGAATACATGAACTCCTCAAACTACGGTCATCACCGGTAAGTATCCCGATTATTGTCACTTCGGGGTTAACGGATCATAACACATAATAGGTGACTATATACTTGCAAGATAGGATCAAGAACTCACATATATTCATGAAAACATAATAGGTTCAGATCCGAAATCATGTCACTTGGGCCCTAGTGACAAGCATTAAGCATAGCAAAGTCATAGCAACATCAATCTTAGAACATAGTGGACACTAGGGATCAAACCCTAACAAAACTAACTCGATTGCATGATAAATCTCATCCAACCCATCACCTCCCAGCAAGCCTACGATGGAATTACTCACGCATGGCGGTGAGCATCATGAAATTTGTGATGGAGGAAGGTTGATGATGATGATGGCGACGGATTCTCCTATCCGGAGCCTCGAAGGGTGAGGGAGTCCTGGATTAGGGGGTGTTCGGGTAGCCGGACTATACCTTCGGCCGGACTCCTGGACTATGAAGATACAAGATTGAAGACTTCGTCCCGTGTCCGGATGGGACTTTCCTTGGCGTGGAAGGCAAGCTTGGCGATGCGATATTCAAGATCTCCTACCATTGTAACCGACTCTGTGTAACCCTAACCCTATCCGGTGTCTATATAAGCCGGAGGGTTGTAGCCCGTAGAGGATCAACTCCATACACAATCATACCATAGGCTAGCTTCTAGGGTTTATCCTCCTTGATCTTGTGGTAGATCTACTCTTGTACTACCCATATCTTCAATATTAATCAAGCAGGAGTAGGGTTTTACCTCCATCGAGAGGGCCCAAACCTGGGTAAAACAAAGTGTCCCCTGTCTCCTGTTACCATCCGACCTAGACGCACAGTTCGGGACCCCCTACCCGAGATCCGCCGGTTTTGACAGCGACATTGGTGCTTTCATTGAGAGTTCCTCTGTGTCGTCACATTTAGGCCCGATGGCTCCTCCGATCATCAACAACAATGCAGTCCAGGGTGAGACTTTTCTCCCCGGACAGATCTTCGTCTTCGGCGGCTTCGCACTGCGGGCCAATCCGCTTGGCCACCTTGAGCAGATCGAAAGCTACGCCCCTGGCCATCAGGTCAGGTTTGGAAGCCTAAACTACACGACTGATATCCATGAGGACTTGATCTTCGACAGATTCGAGCCACAGCCAAGCGCGCCACACTGTCTCGATGGGCATGATATAGCTCTGCCACCGAACAGCGCCTTGGAGGCCGCACACGCATTGGTTCCAACCATTGATTCGGAGCCTACTGCACCGATCGAGGATCAACGGTTGGACGATGCCTCAGGGGCTGCGATCTCAGAGGCGATCGAGCCGAACTCCAGCCCCGCACTCCGCATGGCCCGTGACTCCGAGGAGCCGGATTCCTCTCCGAACTCCGAGCCTCCCGCACCCCTGCCGATCGAATCCGGTTGGGCACCGATCAAGGAGTTCACCACCGCGGACATCTTTCAGCACTCGCCCTTCGGCGACATCCTGAATTCCCTAAAGTCTCTCTCTTTATCAGGAGAGCCCTGGACGGATTACGGTCAGCGAGGATGGGATACGGACGACGAAGAAATTCAAAGCCCACCCACCACCCACTTGGTAGCCACTGTCGACAATTTAAACGACGTGCTCAACTTCGACTCCGGAGACATCGACAGCATGGATGACGATGCAGGAGATACCGACGAACCAACGCCCATAGGGCATTGGACAGCCACCTCATCTCACGATGTGTTCATGGTGGACACCCCTAAAGGAAGCGACAACGAGGAAAAAGGGGATGGGACGAGAGATCGACCCCCCGAAAAGCAATCAAAGCGTCGGCGTAAACGCCGACCCAAGCTCCGCCTCGACAAAAACCCAGCCGTAGAGCAGGACGAGCCAGTGGACGACGAGCAGGCCTTAGAGAAACCGTCCGAACAAAGAAACACGGATAGAGAAACCGAACATCCCTCCTCCGGCGAAAACGGCGACCTCACGCTGAATAAACCTACGGAGCAGAAGAATCTCCACGAGAGGCTCGTTGCAACTGCACAAAGCCTAAAGAAGCGGAAGCGGAAGCTAAAAATAGCGGAAGACGCACTTCGGATCAGATGGAGTAAAGTAATCAATACCACAGATAAGTACGGCGACAGTCGCCGCACTAAAAGCTATCCGAAAAGAAAGCTACTGCCTGAATTCGACGAAGAGTCCCTAGAGCCCTCGCATTCAAAAAATGAAAAAGCCACACGGTCGGTTAGACGACCCCATAAAGCGGCAAGCGGCGCCGCACCTAAATCGGCATGCGACCCTCTTAAGAATTCACATCATGGCCCAGTCAGGTCCATTTACGGGCCAAGAAAGCAAGCTCTCGTAAGCAACGCTATGAAGCCATCATCAGAATCCGGCACACCCAGATACAGGGGCGCCGCACACCCTCTATGTTTCACCGATGAGGTCCTGGACTATGAATTCCCAGAGGGATTTAAACCCATAAACATAGAGGCATATGATGGAACAACAGACCCTGGAGTCTGGATCGAGGATTATATCCTCCACATACACATGGCTAGAGGAGACGATCTCCACGCCATAAAATATCTACCCCTTAAGCTTAAAGGGCCAGCCCGGCATTGGCTTAAAAGCCTTCCAAAAAACACAATTGGAAGCTGGGAAGAGCTCGAGGATGCTTTCCGAGCAAACTTTCAAGGGACCTATGTCCGTCCCCCAGATGCAGACGATCTTAGTCACATAACTCAACAACCCGGAGAATCAGCTCGGCAGTTCTGGAATAGATTCCTCACTAGAAAGAATCAGATAGTCGACTGTCCGGACGCTGAAGCCTTAGCAGCTTTCAGGCATAATGTCCGAGACGAATGGCTCGCCAGACACCTCGGCCAAGAGAAGCCAAGAACAATGGCCGCACTAACAAGCCTCATGACCCGCTTTTGTGCAGGGGAGGACAGCTGGTTGGCAAGGTGCAGCCCCAGCAATCCAAGTACATCCAAAACTAGGGATGGAAACGGAAAACCGCGACGCAACAAGGACCGTCGCTAGACTAAGGACAAAAATCCGAAGAGCACGGCAGTCAATGCCGGATTCAAAGGCTCACGACAAAATCAGGAAAAATCGCCCCCCCAGGATAACAGGGACGATCCATCCAACCTAAATAAAATCCTGGATAGGATATGTCAGATACACAGTACTCCCCGGAAGCCTGCTAACCATACCCACAGGGACTGTTGGGTTTTCAAACAATCCGGCAGACTCAATGCCGAACACAAGGGGCTAGACACGCCAAGCGAAGACGAGGATGAACCCGAAAAGCAGAGCACCAGGAAACAAAAGAACTTCCCACAAGAAGTAAAAACAGTGAACTCACTTCACATAACAAAACGTGCGGCGCCCGTAAAGGTACGCACCACACGGCCCAAAGGGTCCTGCCACTGGTTGTCAAAACCAATCATCTTCGATCAGCTAGATTATTCTAGGAATATCAAGAATGTAGGCTGGACTGCCTTGATACTTGATCCAATAATTGGCGGACTCCAGTTTTCAAATGTCCTTATGGACGGCGGCAGTGGACTACACTTGATATATCAGGATACAATCCAACACATGGGGATAAACCCAGCAAGAATCCGCCGCAGTAAAACCTCCTTTCAAGGGGTAATACCTGGTCCGGACACCCATTGTACGGGTTTTCTCCGGCTCACAGTCACATTCGGCTCTGCCGATAACCTCCGCCGCGAAAAGCTGACCTTCCATATCGTCCCGTTCTCAAGTCGCTATCAAGCACTACTGGGACGCGAAGCTTTCGCTCGCTTTAACGCAATACCGCATTATGCATCTCTTACGCTCAAGATGCCCGGTCCACGAGGCATCATCTCTTTGAAGGGGAAGCACTAAAGTGCGCCTCCCCAAGCGGAGGACTGTGCGGCCGCTTTAACAGCCCCACGGCAAAATGGCCTCACCGGCCAATAAACTTCGAAATAGGTCATTCAAGATCACGAACACGGACAGATGAATTCGGTGCAAAATCATCATTGATGCAGGCCTAGAAGCCATATACCCCCGCACTAGGGGCTCCACGCATATACAATAAGAGACAATAAAGCTCAATCTCATATATCTTACTTTATACTTTGCTTATTTTAAGCTTTTCCGGCGTGACCCGTTTTAAATTCAGTTCCTCTCTTTTACAGATGAACGTCGTGTGACGCCCGTCCAGGATACGACACAACGGAGACATAGGCGTAGACGTGTAGTAGGGACCCATCCTAAAGGATTCTTTTTAGATTAAGACCCTGCGTAAACCTTTTTTTACTGTCTCTCGTTGCTACACATCCCCTGGTTTTTTCCTTTCTGTTTTAACCAAGGAGGAGGCTGGCGTCTTGGCATGTGGCCACGTCAGAATTTTTGCACGTACCTGGACACTAGGGGCTTTTTTTTTAATAAAGAGTGTTGTTTAGCCCGCACTCATAAAGACCGAAAACCTTAGGGAGTGTTCGGCATCGCGAGTTTTGGCATTATATGCATCAGCTCCGAATCTTGTCTTTGGTCAAATGTTGGGTTGCCCGGCTCCTGAGTTCGGCTACCTTATGTTCCGCTCTATCGGCTAAGGTAGCACCAGGAGAACTACTGCGATTGTGCCCCCGGTTCGGCCAGGGCGAGCACCTCAGTAGAGAAAGCCGAAAACTGACTGTCATGATGTAGCGTGAGACTAGTCAGCCACTCGATGACCTATCAGAATCTATCGGATTCCTCCGCTTTAACGAAGGACCGCTTCCCGGTCAGGCACATACGCGCCCCGAATTCGGACGAGCGCAGTTGCCATAAAGGAGCTACCTAAAGAGTCTCATTGTCAAACTCCTAAGGCTAAGTGAAAGTGTTAAAGCATTATAGTCTGGTTGCCTGGCCCGCTGCGCTATCACCTCCTTGGTAGGACCAAGACGTTGGGTTAAGTGTGAAAATGTGTCTTCTGCGAGCACCCCCGCACTATGTGCGTGGGGGCTGAAGCCAACGACTGCCATCTTTCAGATTCTATATATATATATATATCTTAAAACGGCCACATAGAAGGTGTTCACAATACTTGAAGGCACAAGTATAAAAAAGGCCACTACAGTTTATCAAAATACTACTTTTCAATTGCATATGCTATCATAACATAGCATCTTTCGAGCACTGCGTCTCTATTACACGAGCGCCTTCAAGGACTTCTTGAAAATAGTGCTCGGAAGGTACTCGGCTTTTGTCCGAATCTCGGGACGCAACAACGGTGGTCTCCATTCCTGCCCAGTATGTCTTTACACGGGCAAGAGCCATACTTGCGCCCTCTATGCATGCTGACCTCTTCATTGCATTAATACGCAGCACCGCGTCAAGGAATTGCTGCACCAAG
This sequence comes from Triticum urartu, assembly GCF_003073215.2. Taxonomy (NCBI): domain Eukaryota; kingdom Viridiplantae; phylum Streptophyta; class Magnoliopsida; order Poales; family Poaceae; genus Triticum; species Triticum urartu. Next base: position 195,454,627 of record NC_053023.1, read on the forward strand.
CTGAAATAACTCTTCGGCTCCGATCTCCCAGGTCATAGATGACCCATGACGTACTTCATGGCGAGTCCGGACAATCTATTCAGCTCGGCCCATTGAGCCAGGCGATCGTCAACTGACAGTGGACGCTCTGGATTATGGAACTGTGACCAGAAAAGCTTTTCCACTTCGCGGTCTTCCAGATCTTGGAAGTGTTCGGTCGCATCAGCAGCACTTGCTGCCAAATCCAGATAGGTGTCCTCCACACTCCACATCGGTCCAACGGAGCAAACTTCGGATCACAAACCTTCCTCCGTAGCATAAAGGGCTTTCCAGCCGCAATCTGTTCGGCCTGACGCAACTCCTCTTTCGCAGCTCTCATCACAGAGCGAGCGTCCTTGGCATCGGCAACGGCCTTCTCTAAGTCCATCTGTCTCGCCCGATCTTCTTTCTCAAGAAGTTGGCAACGGTCTGCAGCGCTCTTTAACTTCTCGGCCATCTCGGCCATCTCTTCTCTGCTTCGGCAGTGAGCAGCCTGTTCGGCTCTCAGCTCTTCAAGGGCCTTCTTGGCAGCCGCATCACTTTTTCTCGCTTGCTCCTTCGCTCGGGCAAGCTCTGCCCTAAGATTTTCCACGGTGGCCGTACCATCTGCGTCAAGCACACACATTGTAAGACACTGGCATGAAGCTCCTCTTACCTGATGCCGCCCGAAGAATTACATACCTTGAGCCTCATCAAGCCGCTTGTTGACAAGCGCGATGTTGGCATCTGCCACGTCCAGTTGCCGCTTTAGTTCGGCAACATCATCAGTTCGGCTTGATACCGGACACCTCGCCACCTACATTCAAAGGTGACATCTTAGACCTGGGATTATGATCCTCTGCGTGCCGTCATTTCTTGACAACGCGCAGAGTCTCAGGGGCTACTATCTACACAGGGCGCATCTTACTTATGCGCAACTTACAAAAGTGTACATTATCTAACGTACCTCAAAACCCGTCAGTAAACTTTTGACGGCCTCATGCAATCCTCTTTCTGCGGATGAAATCCTTTCAATCACCGTACCCATCAATGCACGATGCTCTTCTGAGATAGAAGCTCGCCCCAGCAGAATCTTTAGTTCCTCCGGCCGAGCACCAGACGGTGCCGGATTTGTCCTATGGCCTCTTTCGAAGGCCGGACGCGGAGAACCTTGGGGGGGCACATAGCTATCTGCCGAATTCAGAGGAACCCTCCGCGACGACACCTCAGGGTCGCCCGCCTCGCTGGGCGGCACGGCAGAGGGAGGCGTTCCGCTCTCCATCATTTTCGGAAGAAGGTCCCCCGAAGACGAGCTCTGCTGTGAAGGACTAAGGTCCGATCTATAAGGTAAAATTTCGGTTAATCTTCTCAGATATAAAATCAAGGATTTATCTCATCCCTCAAAAGGAAAGTCTTTTCTCCACTTACGGCTCGCTGGAGGGCTGATCCCCTTGAGGGCATAGTCCGGCCAAGGAACTCCCTGGCGTCGGACCCTCTGACGAGGATTTTCTCCCCCATTTTGAGGCCATGGTTTTCGGGTCGTCAGAGGCGGCTCTCTTCTTCCCCTTAGGAGGGGGATTGTCGGTTCCTCCCTTCGGAGCAGCCTCCTTCGAGGAGGCCATAGCTTCCTTGTCCTCCCTCTCCAAAGGCATTATCTCCAGCATCCTGACCAACACGGGATCCGGCCTGGTTTCAGGAAGGGGAGCTGGACACCTGATCAGCTTCGCCTTCGCTATCCACTCCTGTTTAAAAGGATGGATCTTTTAGGGGCAAGTTTATGACAATTATACGGATAGAAGGTCCGGGCACAGGGTTGCTTACTTGAGTATCCAGGCGATGGCAGCTTAGGCCTGCCTCCTCGGTTGAATCCGGACACATCTCTTGTGATCCGAAGAACATTCTATACATCTTCGCGGGCATTGCGCCCATAAAATTCTGGAGAACTCGCGGTCCCTCTGGATTAAACTCCCACAGGCGAAGGGGGCGATGTTGGTCGGGCAATATTCGGCATTCAGCATAACCTGCATCACCTTGACCAAACTGAGGTCTCCTTCCAAGAGATCCTTAATTCGGCCCTGTAACAGGGGCACGTCTTTGGGCAAACCCCAATCTAATCCTTTGTTGACCCATGACGCTAACCGTGGTGGGGGACCCGAGCGAAAGGCAGGAGGCGCCACCCACTTGGCACTCCTGGGAGCGGTGATATAGAACCACTCTCGTTGCCACAAGCCGAGCTCCTCTTGAAAGGAGCCCTCGGGCCATGGAGCATCGGCATTCTTAATGATGACAGCACCTCCGCACTCTGCGTGCCGTCCCTCGATCATCTTCGGCTCCACTCCAAAAGTCTTGAGCCATAAACTGAAGTGAGGAGTAACACGGAGGAACGCTTCACACACAATGATGAATAAGGAAATGTGGAGGATGGACTCCGGAGCTAAGTCATGAGATTCCAGCCCGTAGTAAAACAGCAGCCCCCTCACGAAGGGATCCATCGGGAAGCCTAACCCCCGAAGGAAGTGAGACATGAACACTACGCTCTCACCGGGCTGGGGACTGGGAATAGCCTGCCCTTGAGCAGGCAACCTATGCGGAATTTTGGCGGTCAAGAACTTAGCCTCTCTCAACTTTAGCACGTCCTCCTCCATGACGGAGGAAGGCATCTGTCGGCCTTGAAGGTCGGAACCGGACATTGTCGAAAGTCCGAAGCGCCTGGAATCTGAAGCCTAGGGTGATGGAACTCGAGGCGACGGGCGAACTCGTTTTGAGATTGAAAAAAAGGGTAAGGCCTTGGTCTCTTTATAAGAGGTCGAATACCAGGAGCCCTCCCCGTAACCGATTAGGACTCGCCTTTAATCGAGAAAACATGCTAACGGGCATGATTGGGTTACCCACGTCCGTATTGATGAGAATCCCGTAAGTAAAGGGGACACGATCTCTGCTTTAACAAGACGTGCCAAGGAAACCGCCTCGCAAAACATGCTGAGGTGGAAAAGTAAAAACTATTCGAGTAAAAGACTTGGCTGTAGTGTGATGGCGCACTGCAGAATACGTCAGCAGATTTGATTTGTGTTAATATTATTCTCTCTATGGCAATATGTGGAAACTTATTTTACAGAGCCGGACACTACTCTTAGTGTTTACCATCTTCTACGAAGGACTTGGAGGAGGAACCCGCCTTGCAATGCCAAAGACAATTTGCGCGCCGGCCTCGTTGTCATTGAAGCCTGGTTCAGGGGCTACTGAGGGAGTCCTGGATTAGGGGGTGTTCGGGTAGCCGGACTATACCTTCGGCCGGACTCCTGGACTATGAAGATACAAGATTGAAGACATCGTCCCGTGTCCGGATGGGACTTTCCTTGGCGTGGAAGGAAATCTTGGCGATGCGATATTCAAGATCTCCTACCATTGTAACCGACTCTGTGTAACCCTAACCCTATCCGGTGTCTATATAAGCCGGAGGGTTGTAGCCCGTAGAGGATCAACTCCATACACAATAATACCATAGGCTAGCTTCTAGGGTTTAGCCTCCTTGATCTCGTGGTAGATCTACTCTTGTACTACCCATATCTTCAATATTAATCAAGCAAGAGTAGGGTTTTACCTCCATCGAGAGGGCCCGAACCTGGGTAAACCAAAGTGTCCCCTGTCTCCTGTTACCATCCGACCTAGACGCATAGTTCGGGACCCCCTACCTGAGATCCGCCGGTTTTGACACCGATAAAGGGACTCCAAATCAGCCCTTCCGAGAGAGATTATGGCATGGCGGCGGCTCCGTATCATAAAACACGGTGAATCCTTCTCCCTTATTTTTTCTCCCCGAACACGAATATATAGAGTTGGAGTTGAGGTCGGAGGAGCACCAGGGGGCCCATGAGGCAGGGGGCGCGCCCAAGGGGTAGGCGCGCCCCCACCCTCGTGGACAGGGTGTGGGCCCCCTGGCCTTGATTATTTCGCCAGTATTTTTATATATTCCAAAAATAATCTCCGTTGATTTTCAGGTCATTCCAAGAACTTTTATTTCTGCAGAAAAATAACACCATGGCAATTCTGTTGAAAACAACGTCAGTCCGGGTTAGTTCCATTCAAATCATGCAAGTTAGAGTCCAAAACAAGGGCAAAAGTGTTTGAAAAAGTAGATACGTTGGAGACGTATCATGTACTTGAGCATGAACTGGGATAAATCCCAAGGAAATGTCATTCCGAAGCTTATGGAGGACATCATGCGGGAGATAGAACTGTTGACAAGTTATTGCAATCTGGTTTTTATTGACCTACTATCTTACAGGATGCTCGTAAGTTTGTTTTATCTTGTGCTCACAAGAACTTCCCTCTCGGAGGGGGAAATCATCATCATTGTCATCATCGACAACTCTCCCATCTTCGGGAGGGAAATCTCCATCAACATATTCAAGAACACCATCTCGTCTCAAACTCTAGTTCATCTCGTGTTCAATCTCTGTACCGGAACCTTAGATTGGTACTTGTGGGTGACTGGTAGTGTTGATTACATCTTGTAATTGATTACTATATGGTTTATTTGGTGGAAGATTATATGTTCAGATCCATTATGCTATTTAACACCCCTCTGATCTTGAGCATGATTATTATTTTTGAGTAGTTACTTTTGTTCTTGAGGTCACGGGAGAAATCTTGTTGCAAGTTATAATGTGAACTTGATATGTGTTCAATATTTTGATGATATGTATGTTGTGATTCCCTCAGTGGTGTCATGTGAACGTCGACTACATGACACTTCACCATATTTGGGCCTAAGGGAATGCATTGTGGAGCAGTTATTAGATGATGAGTTGCTAGAGTGACAGAAGCTTAAACCCTAGTTTATGTGCTACTTCTAAGGGGCCGATTTGGATCCAAAAGTTTAATGCTATGGTTAGATTTTATCTTAATACTTTTCTCGTAGTTGCGGATGCTTGCGAGGGGGTTAATCATAAGTAGGAGGTTTGTTCAAGTAAGAACATCACCTAAGCACCGGTCCACCCACAAATCAAATTGTCAAAGTAGCGAACATGAATCAAACCAACATGATGAAAGTGACTAGATGAAATTCCTGTGTACCCTCAAGAACGCTTTGCTTATTATAAGAGACTATTTTGGCATGTCCTTTGCTATAAAAGGATTGGGCTACCTTTCTGCACTTTATTTACGTTACCATTACTTGCTCGTTACAAATTATCTTTCTATCAAACTACTCGTTAGTTACAATTTCAGTGCTTGCAGAGATTACCTTGCTAAAAACCACTTGTCATTTCCTTCTGCTCCTCATTGGGTTCGACACTCTTACTTATCGAAAGGACTACGATTGATCCCCTATACTTGTGGGTCATCAACGAGCAATCCTTTGGTTTTCCTAAGATTCTTCTCAAGCATTTCAAGCTCATCATGTTGAGATTTTGCAATCTTGACAAGTTTAGCATGGGTAATGTATTTAGGAGAATATCCATTCATGGATTTTTGGTGTTTTGCTGATACCCGATGCTTAGATGGCTTTGCCATAAGACAGAAGGCAATTGGTTCATCATCGCTTGAAGCATCATCATCGGTATCTGATTCAAGTGAATTGTCTAAAGATTCATAGGCAATGAAGACATTGCTCCTTCCTATTCTTCTGCGAGCTCTTCATCATCTGATTTTGATTCGAAAGATTTCTCAGATTCAGATTCCAGGGTCATATCAGCACATGCTCTATTCAGACATGGTATTCTCTTCATATTTGATTCGATGGTTGCTCTTGCTTTCACGTTAGTGACTGGTCTCGTCGAAGAGGGTGAGGAAGATTTAATTTTCTTCAAGAGCTTAATGAGATGATCCATTCGAGTAAATCCACTACAGTGAAGATATTTCCATCTGTTACTAGGTTTTCCTTCCCAGCTAGGATAGTCTGCTATAAGATGACCGAATAGTTTGCATTTGAAGCACTTCATTTCTTTCGGAGGTAACTTTGTTGATGATTTATGCAAGTCGAATTTGTCATCATTTGTGAGGCACAAGTTTTGTCTTTTGAGATCACTTAGCCTTTCTGTGAGCATTTCAAGTTCCCTTTTGATAGTGTGTTGATTTTTGACATCTTCTTCTTGTGAGATGCCATAGTGAGAAAGGATTTCCCCTTCACCTTCTGAAGAAGGTTCTTGATCTGCATTTTCTAGTTCCATCTTTTCTTCATGAATTGACAATAGCGTCATGACCTCTACATAGTGAAGATCTTCATAGTCTGGTCTTTGCTTGATTTCTGCTATGATGGAATAGAAAGTTGTATCAAGAGTTCTTAGCAACTTGTTGACCACATCTCCATAGGTAATATCAGTTACTCCTCGTTGATGTAGTCTTTCGACAATGTTTGTCAATCGATCAGTGAGTTCCATAGCACTTTCCTTACGAAGACTTCTAAAGCCAGTAAACATAGCACGAAGCATTTAAGTGTGAGGATCTGATCGGGCAATGAATTCTTCATGAGCATTTTATATAGCATCGCAAAGTTGCTTTGCTGTGTCGAGCATTTGGAATCGAAAGAAAATGTCTTTCAAGAGATTGCTACAGATGATATGTTTTGCTAGAGCATCCAACTGTAGATTGTCTTTGTCGTTGGAATTGGGATCATCCGGTTGCTAAATGGTGTATCCATTTTCCACAATCTGCCACAGATCAAAGTTGATAGCTTGAATTCTGATTCTCATTCTTTCTTTCCACTAGAGATAGGCATTTCCATCGAAGATAGGAAATCTTTCAGAGTGCGAGGATCTACCTGCATACGACATACTCAACACTCCAAGGACCTTAGACCTTTAATAAACAGAGACAAGGAGTACCCGCTCTGATACAAATTGTTAGGGTCGAGAGTATATCGACCATAGGGGGTGAATTGGAGATTAAAAAATTCTTGTGACTATTTTGAACAGATCCCAAACACAGCAGCGGAAATAAGGTACGATGGAAAACAACTCAATCAAGCATGATGTTCGGGTGCATATTCTTCGATGTAGGAAGCAATTATGGCACGGGCTTGTGATAACACAGGTTTGATAACAACGATAGTAATGCAACAGTCAATCACATGAAGTAACATGAGATAAAACATAACATGAACAGTGAAAGAAAACTATGATAAGTTAACACAGATGAACCAAAGAATATGACAGTGATGATAAAGACAAGTCATGAGAATGCAATAGGATGAACACAATGATATCAAACGTGAGCAATAGAGATCATCGACGCGAACAGAAATTACAATAGATGATAATGATCGGATAAACTATCAACACAGATGACGAAGGTAAACCGCTGAAGGAATTGCAGTAAAGTAGAATGAACCACTGGTGCTCGAAGGCGACAGAAGAATTTGGTAGACTAGTTCACCCTTCTGCCAAAGGGCTACGGCTGGTTGGGGGGGGCTGTGACTTAACATGGAAGATAAACTCTCTTCACCCTATTCTCCTTCAGCATAGAGCTGATCAGACTCTGGTTGATTTCACTCATGGTAGATACTTGTCGGCGATCTCCAAACCTTCGGTCGACCTTTGCGAACTACAATCACTCTTGGTTGTTGAAGATCTTACTCGGTGAAGACAACATCTCTTCAACACTCAAGCTGTCACCTATCCATCCAAAGAGTGCACAACTGTCAAGAGTAATAGGTATAAGAACTCTAACTCAGAGCTGCTATCATGCTAAACCACCGTCTAAGTTTGGGCTCTTGATTTTTCCCTCGGTGGATCTTAAACTCAAATCACTTGGAGAGGGGATGCTCAAATCAATCTTCTCAGAAATCTTAAGCGGAGCAGCCAACGGGTAACTTTGGAGCGGGGTGGCTATTTATAGCCGCAACCTTCCTATAACGCCCAAGATGCGGCTATATCCCCCACGTGTCGAGGCACGACGTAGAGGCATAACCGCATTTTGGTATTGTTGCAAGAAGGGTCATCTTCACACAATCCCATGTAATGAACAAGGAAGTAAATAATTGGCTTACAATCGCCACGTCACACAAAGATCAAATAATTCATACATCATTCAGAGTACACACAAAGTCTGACTATGGACGAATCCAAATGAAAATAAGACAACCCCAAATGCTAAATCCCGATTGTCCCAACTGGGCACCACTACCGATCATCCGGAAACGAAACATAGTAACGCCCAAGGTCTTCGTCGAACTCCCACTTGAGTTCGGTGGCATCACCTGCATGGGTATCATTGGCACCTGCAACTATTTTGGTAGTATCTATGAGTCACGAGGACTCAACGATCTCAAAACCCGTGAGATCAAGACCATTTAAGCTTATAGGTAGGATGTGGTTATGAGGTGGAGTTGCAGCAAGCACTAAGCAAATATGGTGGCTAACATACAAGTACAAGAGTAAGATGAGAAACTACGCAACGGTTGTAAGCTAAAAGTGATCAAGAAGTGATCCTGAACCACTTACGTTCATACATAACCCAACCATGATCACTTCCCGAACCTCATCGAAAAGAGACCATCACAGTTACACACGCGGTTGATGCATTTTAATTAAGTCAAGTGTCAAGTTCTCTACAACTGGATATTAACAAATTCCCATCTGCCACATAACCGCGGGCACGGCTCTCGAAAGTTTATACCCTACAGGGGTGTCCCAACTTAGCCCATCACAAGCTCTCACGATCAACGAAGGATATTCCTTCTCCTGGAACAACCGATCAGACTCGGAATCCTGGTTATAAGACATTTCGACAATGGTAAAACAAGACCAGGAAGACCGCCCGATGTGCCGACAAATCCTGATAGGACTCGCACGTATCTCGTTCTCAGGGAACACCAGATGGGCCAGACATCGGGTTGGCTGAGACCTTGGTTGCCCAGGGGCGCCGGACATCGCCCAGGTAGGACCAGCACTCAGAGTAACATTGGCCCGGGGGTTGAATTAAGATAATCCTCGGGTTAATTACTCCGTAGGAAAATTTTAGTTGTTATTTGGCAAATGGTAAAAACCAAGGTTGGGCCTTGCTGGAGGAGTTTTATTCAAAGCGAACTGTCAAGGGGGTCCCATAACCCCAACCGCCTAAGGAACGCAAAATCAAGGAACATAACACCGGTATGATGGAAAACTAGGGCGTCAAGAGTGGAACAAAACACCGAGCAAAAGGCCAAGCCTTCCACCCTTTGCCAAGTATATAGATGCAGTAATTAAAATAAGACATATTGTGATATCCCAACATATCCATGTTCCAAGATGGAACAACCTGCAAGGCACCTGCAACTAGCAATGCTATAAGAGGGGCTGAGCAAAAGTGCTATCATAGCCAAAACAACGGTTTGCTAGGAAGGTGGGTTGGATGCTTGACATGGCAATATGGGAGGCATGATAAACAAGTGGTAGGTAGCGCGACATAGCGATAGAGTTGTCGTAAGCTTGCTCCTCGTAAACGTACTCGGCAGGATCCTCGTTCACGAACTCGTCTCCCGGCTCTACCCAAAGCAAGAACACAAGCAACGAAACAACAATCAATCACGGTGCAATGCACAAGCAACATGATGCAAGACATGGCATGGGATGCATGGTATGATGTGTAATGCATATGGGTACTTCGGAAGGGAAAATATGATCAAGGCATCAACTTGGCAAACCGGGCATGCCACTGGAAAGATTAAGAGATTTCGGTCGAAAACGATATAAGGATCATCAGAAACGGATGCACGGTTTGCAAATTATGAGCAAAACGAGAACAATGCAAAACTGCGCTTAATAGCAACATAGCACTTAAAATGCATCATTAAACTATGCTAAAGCACTCCAACATAGCAACAAAGCACATGGCAGGCAAATACAGATGAATCTCTACAAATTATGAACACTGAGCTCCTGTTAGAACTCACTATAACAAGCCTAAAACTGCATGGCAAAAATGCAAATGATAACAGCTAAACATACTTGGTGAAAATACTAAACATAGCATAAACAACATCGGCTAGCAATGTTTAGAGCTTGTAAACAACATGCTACAGGAACATATCATGGCAAACAAAGGCATGTCATGCTATTACTAAAGGCAATGAACAAAACACCCTTACTGAACTTTAGCCAAAGATGCAGAAAAGATGGTAGTATCAATGCAAACATGGCAAGTGATATAAACAGATTCAGACTTAGTTAAAAAACATGGCATGGCAGAAACAGATTCATGATAGCAACTTTGCAAGCTCATGCCACTCACCACATAACATTTCATGGAATAACAAGGTAACCAGCAGTAAGAAGACACATTTATGAAGCTAAACATGGCAATAGCATAGTCATAGGGTGCATGGATCACTAGCAAAACACATGGCAAAAATGCACTTCTTGTTAACAAACTGACAGCAACAATATTTAGCAAAAGGAGAGCATGGTAATGACAAGCTACAATACCCCATAGTTACAACCAGCGGCATGAATGGAAATAGCATAACCATATCTTCAAAACATTCTCACTGAACTTCATCAAAATATGCATGGATCTACTTATGACAACAAGTCAACATAACAACGTAATGTGACAGGAAAAGACTTAGCAGAAAAACTAAGTAGCTGAAAACAGCAACATCATGTGCTTCGCATACTTGTGCTAGTCACCACAGATCTCATAAAAATACAAGGATTGCACCACTGTAAAGATGGCATGAAGGTGCTCCTAAAACATGTAGACATGATGCCCAAAGGATGCACGCACAAAATGCTATGAAAATGACAAATCAGTAAGTTGTGATGGATTCCAGCAAACAACATCATTTAGCACTTTTGAAACGAAGATTAGGGCATCAATATGGACAATATCATTCAAACAAATGACACTAGCATGTAGAGCATCACGAGAGGAACATTTCGATATATCATATGCGTAAATCGGAGCTACGGGCACGAAGATATGACATGATGAAGGGGCACACATGGAATTGCAGATCTAGAACTTAGAAGAATTTCGACCTCGTGGAGAAGTGGACGAGTGATAACCCACAAGTATAGGGGATCGCAATAGTTTTCGAGGGTAGAGTATTCAACCCAAATTTATTGATTCGACACAAGGGGAGCCAACGAATATTCTCAAATATTAGCAGCTGAGTTGTCAATTCAACCACACCTAGAAAACTTAATATCTACAACAAAGTATTGAGTAGCAAAGTAGTATGATAGTAGCGGTAATGGTAGCAAAAGTAATAGTTTTGGTTTTATAGTGATTGTAACAATAGCAACGGAAAAGTAAATAAGCAAAGATCAAAATGTGAAAAGCTCGTAGGCAACGGATCAATGATGGATAATTATGTCAGATGCGATTCCTCATGCAACAGTTATAACATAGGGTGACACAGAACTAGCTCCAGTTCATCAATGTAATGTAGGCATGTATTCCGAATATAGTCATACGTGCTTATGGAAAAGAACTTGCATGACATCTTTTGTCCTACCCTCCTGTGGCAGCGGGGTCCTATCGGAAACTAAGGCATATTAAGGCCTCCTTTTAATAGAGTACCGGACCAAAGCATTAACACTTGGTGAATACATGAACTCCTCAAACTACGGTCATAACAGGTAAGTATCCCGATTATTGTCACTTCGGGGTTAACGGATCATAACACATAATAGGTGACTATAGACTTGCAAGATAGGATCAAGAACTCACATATATTCATGAAAACATAATAGGTTCAGATCTGAAATCATGGCACTTGGGCCCTAGTGACAAGCATTAAGCATAGCAAAGTCATAGCAACATCAATCTCAGAACAAAATGGATACTAGGGATCAAACCCTAACAAAACTAACTCGATTACATGATAAATATCATCCAACCCATCACCGTCCAGCAAGCCTACGATGGAATTACTCACGCATGACGGTGAGCATCATGAAATTGGTGATGTAGGAAGGTTGATGATGACGATGGCGACAGATTCCCCTCTCCAGAGCCCCGAAGGAGTCCAGATCAGCCCTCCCGAGAGAGATTAGGGCTTGGCGGCGGCTCCGTATCGTAAAACGCGATGAATCCTTCTCTCTGATTTTTCTCCTCGAACATGAATATATAGAGTTGGAGTTGAGGTCGGTGGAGCACCAGGGGTCCCACGAGGCAGGGGGCGCGCCCAGGGGGGTAGGCATGCCCCCACCCTCATGGACAGGGTGTGGGCCCCCTGGCCTTGATTCTTTTGCCAGTATTTTTTATATATTCCAAAAATATTCTCCGTTGATTTTCAGGTCATTCCGAGAACTTTTATTTCTGCACAAAAATAACACCATGGAAATTCTGCTGAAAACAGTGTCAGTCCAGATTAGTTCCATTCAAATCATGCAAGTTAAAGTCCAAAACAAGGGCAAAAGTGTTTGGAAAAGTAGATACGATGGAGACGTATCAACTCCCCCAAGCTTAAACCTTTGCTTGTCCTCAAGCAATTCAGTTGATGAACTGAAAGTGATAAAGAAAAACTTTTACAAACTTTGTTTGCTCTTGTTGTTGTAAATATGTAAAGCCAACATTCAAGTTTTCAGCAAAGATTATGAACTAACCATATTCACAATAACATTTAGGTCTCATGTTTACTCATATAATGGCATAATCAACTAGTGAGCAATAATAATAAATCTCGGATGACAACACTTTCTCAAAGCAAACATAATATGATATAACAAGATGGTATCTCGCTAGCCCTTTTTGAGACCGCAAAACATAAATGCAGAGCACCCCTGAAGATCAAGGGCTAACTGGAAATTGTAATTCATGGTAAAAGAGATCCAGTCATACTCAATGTAAACTAATAGTAATGCATGCAAATGACAGCGATGCTCTCGAACTGGTGCTTTTTAATAAGAGGATGGTGACTCAATATAAAAGTAAATAGATGGGCCCTTTGCAGAGGGAAGCAGGGATTTGTAGAGGTGCCAGAGCTTGATTTTGAAATAGAGATAAATAATATTTTGAGTGCTATACTTTCATTGTCAACATAACAACCGAGAGATCTCGATATTCTCCATGCTACACACATGGTAGGCGGTTCCCAAGCAGAATGGTAAAGTTTATACTCCCCCACCACCAACAAGCATCCATCCATGGCTTGCCCGAAACAACGGGTGCCTCCAACTAACAACAATCCCGGGGGAGTTTTTTTTGCAATTATTTTGATTTGATTTGAGCATGGGACTGGGCATCCCGGTGACCAGACATTTTCTTGTGAGTGAGGACCGGAGTCCATTCCTCTTGAGAATAACCCGCCTAGCATGGAAGATACAGACAACCCTAGTTGATACATGAGCTATTCGAGCATAGAAAACAGAATTTCATTTGAAGGTTTAGAGTTTGCCACATACAAATTTACTTGGGACGGCAGGTAGATACCGCATATAGGAAGGTATGATGGACTCATATGGAATAACTTTTGGGTTTATGGAGTTGGATGCACAAGCAGTATTCCCGCTGAGGGAGTCCTGGATTAGGGGGTCTCCGGATAGCCGGACTATATCCTTTGGCCGGACTGTTGGACTATGAAGATACAAGATTGAAGACTTCGTCTCGTGTCCGGATGGGACTTTACTTGGCGTGGAAGGCAAGCTAGGCAATACGGATATGTATATCTCCTCCTTTTGTAACCACCCTTGTGTAACCCTAGCCCCCTCCGATGTCTATATAAACCGGAGGGTTTTAGTCCGTAGGACAACATACAATCATACCATAGGCTAGCTTCTAGGGTTTAGCCTCTCTGATCTCGTGGTTGATCAACTCTTGTAATACTCATATCATCAAGAACAATCAAGCAGGACGTAGGGTATTACCTCCATCAAGAGGGCCCGGACCTGGGTAAACATCGTGTCCCCTGCCTCCTGTTACCATCCGCCTTAGACGCATAGTTCGGGACCCCCTACCCGAGATCCGCTGGTTTTGACACCGACATTGGTGCTTTCATTGAGAGTTCCACTGTGTCGTCATCATAAGGAAGATGGTTCGCCTCGTTGTCAAGGACAACATCACCTCTGGGGGAGCCCTGGTTGTAGGCCAAACCCTCCGACTAGGCGGCTTCGTCATGACCGCACGCTCGGCCGCTGCGCTGACGATGACCTCTTGGGTCATTGAAAATAGCCTCCACATCGGCTCAAAATTTGCCGAGGAGATGGATCGCATTGCCGCTCTGGGAGTCACTACGGACTACGATCGGATCGGGCTTAAACCTGACCAAAGGGAGATTAACTCTCCTCCGGTCACCCATCAGATAGCGGTGGTGGAGGAGCAATGCGGTGATTCTCCCTCTATCCTGAGGACGAACTATGTCCGGATTTCCGAGCTCTCCGAACAGGATACTCGCTCATGGGAGGATGCCGCCCTAACCCTGAATCCAGAATCAGGCCGCATACCGAACCCGCATGGCAACATCTCGGAGCCCGAACTTCCAAGATCGGAAACTCCCCTGCCCCGCGATCACAGATTGGGTCAAGGTCTAGACTTAAATCCACCCACCCACCCAGATACAAACTATCTTTCCCACATTAGGCAAGCGCCCCAAGAGACAGTACATCACTATTGGGCCAAATTCCTCCTTGTAATGAACAAGGTCAAGGACTGTCGCGAGGAAGATGCAATTTCGTTCTTTTGCAACAATTGCACGGACAAGGGAGTCCTCAACGCCATAAGTCGCCGTAACGTAGCACACTTCGCTGACTTGGCGGACATAGTACGGAAATATTGTGCGATGGAAAGTGCCTGGAAAACCCAAACACAAATTTGGGATAATCCGGCTCTGACAAAACCCCCAGTCCGAACTAAAAGGGCGCTCTCTCATAAGTCGCCCGACTCAATTACAAAGAAGCAAAAGCCCACTACAGGGTGCGGAACCGTATTGGAGGGATGGCTCAACGGCCCCTGCAAAATCCATAGTACAACGGATACCATATCAACACACAGCCTTAGAGCATGTTGGGTACTCCGGCAGGTGGCCAAAAGCGGTGAGGATCTTCTCACCCAAATTACCTCAGAGCACCTTCCCATGGATAACAACATAGTATTAACGGTCTTCGAGACCTTCGCCTCAAATAATAGGCGTAAGCGAGCACTCCGCGGCCTTGCCGAAGTCTGCCATGTGGCAGCAATAAATCCATGGAGCGACACGGCTATCACCTTCAACTCCAGTGACGAACCTAAATTCCGAACAGCCTAAGCACCAGCCGCTTTGGTCCTCAGTCCAATTGAGGATGGCTTTCGGCTCACTAAGGTGCTCATGGATGGCGGCAACGGATTAAACCTCATCTATGAGGAAACTCTCCAAAAAATGGACATAGACAGCAACCGTATTGAGCAAAGCAGTACGACCTTCCGAGGAATCATCCCTAGTCGAGAGGCACGTTGCGCTGGGAAAATCACACTTGATGTGGTATTCGGCACTCCGGAGAATTACAGGTCCGAAGAAATTACATTCCAAGTGGCCCCGTTGAGTAGCGGATACCATGCCCTTCTACGGCGGGAGGCATTCACGATTTTTCAAGCCATACCCCATTACGGGTACATGCAGCTCAAAATGCCTGGACCCAAGGTAATTATCACTCTAGCTAGTGATCTGGACATAGCACTTCGCGCCGAGAACAAAACAGCCGCACTAGCCCCCGAGGCATTATCCGAAGCCCTTGTGGTGGAGGAGTTAACCGTGCTGCGCTCCATGGTGGACAGGGATAACGTGATACTACACAAAAGATCCAAGTCCACCTCCTTTAAACCAGCGGACGAAATAGTTAAATTCCAAGTCCATCCAATGGACCCTACAAAAACAGCATCCATTGGGGCACAGTTAGACCCCGCTGTAGACGCCGCACTACGGGAGTTTCTGCGCGAGAATTGGGATATATTCGCCTCGCATCCTTCAGACATGCCAGGAATCCCACGCAGATTGGCCAAGCATAGCCTTAATATTCTAAAAGGATTCAAGTCGGTCAAGCACACTCTTCGGCGTTTCTCTGAACCTAAGCGACAAGCCATGGGAGAGGAGCTGGCCAAGCTACTGGAAGCCGAATTCATTAAAGAAACAAAACATCCGGATTGGCTAGCAAACCTGGTGATGGTACCAAAGAAGAACAAATCCTGGCACCTATGTGTCGACTTCAAAGACCTTAACAAGGCTTGCCCAAAGGATCCCTTTCCACTCCCTCGCATCGATCAAATCATTGACGCTACCGCAGGACACGAATCATTGTGCTTCCTCGACGCATACTCCGGTTACCACCAGATTAAGATGGCGGAGTCTGATCAAGCCGCAACGGCATTTATAACACCATACGACCCCTTCTGCTTTAACACAATGCCCTTTGGGCTCAAAAACGCCAGCGCAACATATCAACGCATGATCCAGACATGTCTGGAAAAGCAGATCGGTAAGACTATGGAGACATATGTAGACGATGTGGTCATTAAAACTAGACACGTTGACTCTTCAATAGACGACTTGAGGCTCACGTTCACCAATCTCCGAACATATGACATTAAGCTCAATCCGTAAAAATGTGTTTTCGGCGTTCCCGCCAGAAAGTTCCTGGGCTTCATCGTCTCCAGTAGGAGAATTGAAGCAAATCCGGCTAAAATCCGAGCTCTGTCACAGTTGGCTATCCCAACTGACCTCAAGAAAATCCAGAAATTGACTGGATGCGTGGAGGCTTTAAGCCGCTTTATCTCCCGATTAGGAGAAAAGGCACTTCCCCTTTATCGCCTTCTTCGGTGCACCGAACACTTCGAGTGGACGGACGCAGCCACGGCCGGACTGGAAGAAATATGTATTGGAGGGCAAGAGTGACAGAAGCTTCAACCTAGCATAGAAATTGATGCATACGGGATTGAAGGGGGACCAATATATCTTAATGCTATGGTTGGGTTTTACCTTAATGAACGTTAGTAGTTGCGGATGCTTGCTAATAGTTCCAATCATAAGTGCATAGAATTCCAAGTCAGAGATGACATGCTAGCAGTGGCCTCTCCCACATAATACTTGCTATCGGTCTAGTAAAGTAGTCAATTGCTTAAGGGCAATTTCGCAACTCCTACCACTACTTTTCCACACTTGCTATATTTACTTTATTGTTTCTTTATCTAAACTGCCCCTACTTTTTATTTACGTACTCTTTATTATCTTGCAAACCTATCCAACAACACCTACAAAGTACTTCTAGTTTCATACTTGTTCTAGGTAAAGCGAACGTCAAGCGTGCATAGAGTTGTATCGGTGGTCGATAGAACTTGAGGGAATATTTGTTCTACCTTTAGCTCCTCGTTGGGTTCGACACTCTTACTTATCGAAAACTGTTGCGATCCCCTATACTTGTGGGTTATCAAGACCTTTTTCTGGCGCCGTTGCCGGGGAGAAATAGCGTGGGGTGAATATTCTCGTGTGTGCTTGTTTGCTTTATCACTAAGTAATTTTTATTTGCTATTCTTAGTTGTTTTCTATCTTCAGTTATGGGTAGGAAATGCAAAATACCAAAAAAATTAGTTGTGCCTACTAAACCAATGGTTGAAAAACCACTCAAAATCTATCACACTGCTGAAGCTTATTACTTGGATCATCTTCGATCCCTATGTGCTCGTGCTGAAACCCCAACTAGCTTAGTCGAGGGCAAATCTTTAGATGAGCATGCTTGTTATGTGCGACACCGAATATCTGAAAAAGGGAAAACTTTACTGGATCAAATTCATCGTTTGCAATGCTATGCTTGGAATTTATGTGAAATATATGATTATACTTGTCGTTCTGAAGACCCTAAGAAACACCTTCCCTACCAATGTTTGTTCAGTGAAAATGGAAACGTATCCTATTATGCTAAGGGTGTTTATAGTTACTATGATGTTCAACAAATTGAAGAATTTGTTGCTTTTAAGGGTGCTTACGAAATTGCTTCTTTGATTGAAAAGTATGATGCTACTCTTTACAAATCTGAAAATTTTGCCATACTTAAATATTGCTGTGATAATTATGCTTCTGATGCCTATGTTGAACCATATATTGAGTACTACTCCGCTGTCGAAGAAGAGACTAATATTTTGCAGTAGTCTATGGAAGAAGAAATAGATGAAACAGTGAGCTCATTGGATGAAAAAGATGATGAGAAGAGCGAAGAACAAAAGGAGGAAGAGCGGATTAGCTACCCGTGCCCACCTTCTAATGAGAGTAACTCTTCAACTCATACATTGTTTAATTTCCCTTCGTGCTTACTGGAGGATGATTGCTATGATGATTGTTATGATCCCGTTGATTCTTTTGAAATATCCCTTTTTGATGATGCTTGCTATGCTTGTGGCCAAGATGCCAATATGAATTATGCTTATGGAGATGAACTTGCTATAGTTCCTTATGTTAAATATGAAATTGTTGCTATTGCACCCACGCATGATAGTCCTATTATCTTTTTGAATTCTCCCGACTACACTATATCGGAGAAGTTTGTACTTATTAAGGATTATATTGATGGGTTGCCATTTACCGTTGCACATGATGATTTTGATGAATATAATATGCATGTGCTTGCTTCTCCTACTTGCAATTATTATGAGAGAGGAACTATATCTCCACCTCTCTATGTTTCCAATATGACAAAATTGCAAGAAACTGTTTATACTATGCATTGGCCTTTACTATGTGTGCATGAATTGTTCTTTTATGACATGCCGATGCATAGAAAGAGAGTCAGACTTCGTCATTACATGATATATGTTACTTTGTGCTCACTACTAAATTACAAATCATTGTTAATTAAAATTGGCTTTGATATACCTTGAGATCCGGGTGGATCCATTACTTGAGCACTATATGCCTAGCTTAATAGCTTTAAAGAAAGCGCTGCTAGGGAGACAACACGGAAGTTTTAGAGAGTCATTTATTTCTTTTGAGTGCTTTTTATAGTTTAAAAACAACAAAAATAAAGAGGGGAACCCAAAACTTTCTCAAAAAGGAAAGCGAAAGTGAGAAAGACAAGCATTGTTGAAGTGGGAGCTAGCCTTGAACTTTGTTCATGCTCACGAAAACTTTGTGAATCTTGATTACAGAAACTTTTCAATAAAAAATAATTATCCCCTTGTACAATTCCATTATATTATAAAAATAATGTGCCAAGGTTTGCCTTTAGGATGTTTACATTTGCTTGATGGTTTGTACGGTGCAAGACAGAAACTTTGGCTGTAGTGCGCGATTTTACATTTTTAGCTGGAACGTCAAATGGTTCTGATTCTTTTTGCACTGTCGTACTATACAAATTGTTTATTTTTCCTAATTTTGGTAGAATTTTGAAGTATCAGAAGTATGGTGAATGTTCAGATTATTACAGACTGTTCTGTTTTAGACAGATTCTGTTTTTGATGTATAGTTTGCTTGTTTTGATGAAACTATCGATTTTTATCAGTGGATTAAGCCATGGAAAAGTTATATTACAGTAGACACAATGCAAAAACAAAATATGAATTGGTTTGCAGCAGTACTTAGAGTAGTGATTTGCTTTATTATACTAACGGATCTTACCGAGTTTTCTGTTGAAGTTTTGTGTGGATGAAGTGTTCGATGATCGAGAAGGTCTCGACGTGAGAAGAAGGAAGAGAGGCAAGAGCTCAAGCTTGGGGATGCCCGAGGCACCCCAAGTAAATATTCAAGGAGACTCAAGCGTCTAAGCTTGGGGATGCCCTGGAAGGCATCCCCTCTTTCTTCAACAAGTATCGGTATATTTTCGGATTCGTTTCGTTCATACGATATGTGTAATCTTGGAGCGTCTTTTGCATTTATTTTTCCTTTTTTTTAATTTTATGCACCATGCTGGTATGAGATAGTCCTTGGTTGATTTATAGAATGCTCTATGCACTTCACTTATATCTTTTGAGTATGGCTTTATAGAATGCTTCATGTGCTTCACTTATATCATTTGAAGTTTGGATTGCCTGTTTCTCTTTACATAGACAACCGCCATTTGTAGAATGCTCTTTTGCTTCACTTATATTTGTTAGAGCATGGGCATATCTTTTGTAGAAAGAACTAAACTCTCTTTCTTCACTTATATCTATTTAGAGAGATGGCGGGAACTAGTCATTCACATGGTTAGTCATAAAATCCTACATAAAACTTGTAGATCACTGAATATGATATGTTTGATTCCTTGCAATAGTTTTGCGATATAAAGATGGTGATATTAGAGTCATGCTAGTGGGTAGTTGTGGATTAGTAGAAATACTTGTGTTGAGGTTTGTGATTCCCGTAGCATGCACGTGTGGTGAACCGTTATGTAAAGAAGTTGGAGCATGAGGTATTTATTGATTGTCTTCCTTATGAGTGGCGGTCGGGGAGAGCGATGGTCTTTTCCTACCAATCTATCCCCCTAGGGTCATGCGTAGTAGTACTTTGCTTCGAGGGCTAATAAACTTTTGCAATAAGTATGTGAGTTCTTTATGACTAATGTTGAGTCCATGGATTATACGCACTCTCACCCTTCCATCATTGCTAGCCTATCTAGTATCGCGCAACTTTCGCCGGTACCATAAACCCACCATATAACTTCCTCAAAACAGCCACCATACCTACCTATTATGGCATTTCCATAGCCATTCCGAGTATATTTCCATGCAACTTTCATCATCATCATATACATGACTTGAGCATTCATTGTCATATTGCTTTGCATGATCGTAAGATAGCTAGCATGATGTTCTCAAGGCTTGTCCGTTTTTTGATGTCATTGCTACGCTAGATCATTGCACATCCCGGTACACCACCGGAGGCATTCATATAGAGTCATATATTTGTTCTAGATATCGAGTTGTAATATTGAGTTGTAAGTAAATAAAAGTGTGATGATCATCATTATTAGAGCATTGTCCCAGTGAGGAAAGGATGATGGAGACTATGATTCCCCCACAAGTCGGGATGAGACTCCGGACGAAAAAATTATAGAAAAAAGGGAAAAGAAAAAAAATAAAAATAAAAGAGAAAGGCCATAAAAAGGAAGGCCCCAAAAAAATGAGAGAAAAAGAGAGAAGGGACAATGCTACTATCCTTTTTCCACACTTGTGCTTCAAAGTAGCACCATGTTCTTCATATAGAGAGTCTCTTGAGTTATCACTTTCATATACTAGTGGGAATTTTCATTATATAACTTGGCTTGTATATTCCAACGATGGGCTTCCTCAAATGCCCTTGGTCTTCATGAGCAAGCAAGTTGGATGCACACCCACTTAGTTTTAGTTTGAGCTTTCATATACTTATAGCTCTAGAGCATCCGTTGCATGGCAATCCCTACTCACTCACATTGATATCTATTGATGGGCATCTCCATAGCCCGTTGATACGCCTAGTTGATGTGAGACTATCTTCTCCTTTTTTGTCTTCTCCACAACCACCATTCTATTCCACCTATAGTGCTATATCCATGGCTCACGCTCATATATTGTGTGAGGGTTGAAAATGCTGAAGCGCGTTAAAAAGTATGAACCAATTGCTCGGCTTGTCATCGGGGTTGTGCATGATGTGAGTATTTTGTGTGAAGAAGATGGAGCATAGCCGGACTATATGATTTTGTAGGGATAACTTTCTTTGGCCTTGTTATTTTGAAAATACATGATTGCTTTATTAGTAGGATTGAAGTATTATTGTTTTTATGTCAAATGATAGACTATTACTTTGAATCACTCGTATCTTAATATTCATGCCATGATTAGGTATGTGATCAAGATTATGCTAGGTAGCATTCCACATAAAAAATTAGCTTTTTTATCATTTACCTACTCGAGGACGAGCAGGAATTAAACTTGGGGATGCTGATACGTCCCGTCGTATCTATAATTTTTGATTGTTCCATGCCAATATTATTCAACTTTCGTATACTTTTGGCAACTTTTTATACTATTTTTGGGACTAACATATTGATCCAGTGCCCCGTGCCAGTTCATGTTTGTTGCATGTTTTTTGTTTCGCAGAATATCCATATCAAACGGAGTCCAAACGGAATAAAAACTGATGGGGATTTTTTTGGAATATATATGATTTTTGGGAAGAAAAATCCACGCGAGACGATGCTCGAGGGGCCCATGAGGTAGGGGCGCACCCCTGACCCTCGTGGCCACCCCATAAGGCGGTTGATGCCCATCTTTCACCGCAAGAAAGCTAATTTCCGGATAGAGATCGTGTCAAAATTTCAGCCCAATCGGAGTTACAGATCTCCGGGAATATTAGAAACGGTGAAAGGGAAGAATCTGAGAACGCAGAAACAGAAAGAGACAGAGAGACAGATCCAATCTCGGAGGGGCTCTCGCCCCTCCCACGCCATGGAGGCCATGGACCAGAGGGGAAACCCTTCTCCCATCTAGGGAGGAGGTCAAGGAATAAGAAGAAGGAGGGGGGCTCTCTCCCCCTCGCTTCCGGTGGCACCGGAGTGCCATCGGGGGCCATCATCATCACCGCGATCTACACCAACACCTCTGCCATCTTCACCAACATCTCCATCACCTTCCCCCCTCTATCTATAGCGGTCCACTCTCCCGCAACCCGCTGTACCCTCTACTTGAACATGGTGCTTTATGCTTCATATTATTATCCAATGATGTGTTGCCATCCTATGATGTCTGAGTAGATTTTCGTTGTCCTATCTGTGGTTGATGAATTGCTATGATTGATTTAATTTGCTTGTGGTTATGTTGCTGTCCTTTGGTGCCCATCATATGATTGCGCACGTGGATCACACCATAGGGTTAGTTGTATGTTGATAGGACTGTATTGGAGGGCAAGAGTAACAGAAGCTTCAACCTAGCATAGAAATTGATGCATACGGGATTGAAGGGGGACCAATATATCTTAATGCTATGGTTGGGTTTTACCTTAACGAACGTTAGTAGTTGCGGATGCTTGCTAATAGTTCCAATCATAAGTGCATAGAATTCCAAGTCAGGGATGACATGCTAGCAGTGGCCTCTCCCACATAATACTTGCTATCGGACTAGTAAAGTAGTCAATTGCTTAGGGGCAATTTCGCAACTCCTACCACCACTTTTCCACACTCGCTATATTTACTTTATTGTTTATTTATCTAAACAGCCCCTACTTTTTATTTACGTACTCTTTATTATCTTGCAAACCTATCCAACAACACCTACAGAGTACTTCTAGTTTCATACTTGTTCTAGGTAAAGCGAACGTCAAGCGTGCGTAGAGTTGTATCGGTGGTCGATAGAACTTGAGGGAATATTTGTTCTACCTTTAGCTCCTCGTTGGGTTCGACACTCTTACTTATCAAAAACTGCTGTGATCCCCTATACTTGTGGGTTATCATTGCACACTTGCAAGAGTTGCAAAAGCATCTGGGTATTGGCGTTGGTGGCTGCTGAGGGAGTCCTGGATTAGGGGGTGTTCGGATAGCCGGACTATACCTTCAGCCAGACTCCTGGACTATGAAGATACAAGATTGAAGACTTCGTCCCGTGTCCGGAAGGGACTTTCCTTGGCGTGGAAGGCAAGCTTGGCGATACGGATATTCAGATCTCCTACCATTGTAACCAACTCTATGTAACCTTAACCCTCTCCGGTGTCTATATAAACCGGAGGGTTTTAGTCTGTAGGACAACATACACATCAACAATCATACCATAGGCTAGCTTTTAGGGTTTAGCCTCTCTGATCTCGTGGTAGATCTACTCTTGTACTACCCATATCATCAATATTAATCAAGCAGGACATAGGGTTTTACCTCCAACGAGAGGGCCCGAACCTGGGTAAAGCTTCGTGTCCCTTGCCTCCTGTTACCATCCGGCCTAGACGCATAGTTCGGGACCCCCTACCCGAGATCCGCCGGTTTTGACACCGACATTGGTGCTTTCATTGAGAGTTCCTCTATGTCATCGCCGGCAGGCTCGATGGCTCCTACGATCATCGACAGCGATGCAGTCCAGGGTGAGACCTTCCTCCCCGGACAGATCATCGTCTTCGGCGGCTTCGCACTGCGGGCCTATTCACTTGGCCATATGGAGCAGATCGAAAGGTACGCCCCTGGCCGTCAGGTCAGATTCGGAAGCTTAAACTACATGGCTGACATCCGCGGGGACTTGATCTTCGATGGAGTCGAGCCACTGCCGAGCACGCCGCACTGTCCCGACGAGCATGATCTAGCTCTGCCGCTGAACGGTGCCCTGGAGGCCGCACCTGCATTAGCTTCGACCCTTAATTCGGAGCCAACTGCGCTGATCGAGGATGGTCAGTTGGACGCCACCTCGGGGGCTGCGATCCCAATGGCGGTTGAGCCGAACACCAGCCCCGTACTCTGCGAGACTCGTGACTCCAAGGAGCCGGACTCCTCTCCGGACTCCGAACCCTCCGTGCCCCTGCCAATCGAATCCGATTGGGCGCCGATCATGGAGTTCACTGCCGCAGACATCTTTCAGCACTCGCCTTTCGGTGATATCCTGAAGACACTGAAGTCTCTCTCTTTATCAGGAGAGCCCTGGCCGGACTGCGGTCAGCAAGGTTGGGGCACAGATGATGAAGAAATTCAAAGCCCACCCACCACCCACTTTGTAGCCACTGTCGACAACTTAACCGACATGCTCGACTTTAACTCCGAAGACATCGACGGTATGGACGCCGATGAAGGAGATGACGAAGAACCAGCGCCTACTAGACCCTGGAAAGCCACCTCGTCATATGACATATACATGGTGGACACCCCAAAAGAGGGAGATGGCGATGGAACAGCGGAGGATGACCCCTCCAAGAAACAGCCTAAGCGCCGGCGTCAGCGGCGCCGCTCAAAATCCCGCCAACACAAAAACGGTGATTCCAGCACGGGAGATAATAATACTCCAGAGAGTGCCGAAGAAAACCCCCTCCAGCAAGATTTAGCACAGGAGGATGGAGAAACCAGCCCTCATGAGAGAGCGGCGGACAGGGAGGTCGAGGACGATAATTATATGCCACCCTCCGAAGACGAGGCAAGCCTCGACAATGATGAATTCATTGTGCCAGAGGATCCCGTTGAGCAAGAGCGTTTTCAACGCAGGCTTATGGCCACGGCAAGAAGCCTCAAGAAAAAACAACAACAGCTCAGAGCTGATCAAGATTTGCTGGTTGACAGATGGACTGAAGTCCTTGCGGCCGAAGTGAAGGAAATATGCCCTAGAGGCAATAATAAAGTTATTATTTATTTCCTTATTCATGATAAATGTTTATTATTCATGCTAGAATTGTATTAACCGGAAACATAATACATGTGTGAATACATAGACAAACAGAGTGTCACTAGTATGCCTCTACTTGACTAGCTCGTTAGTCAAAGATGGTTATGTTTCCTAACCATGGACAAAGAGTTGTTATTTGATTAACGGGATCACATCATTAGATGAATGATTTGATTGACATGACCCATTCCATTAGCTTAGCACCCGATCGTTTAGTATGTTGCTATTGCTTTCTTCATGACTTATACATGTTCCTATGACTATGAGATTATGCAACTCCCGTTTGCTGGAGGAACACTTTGTGTGCTACCAAACGTCACAACGTAACTGGGTGATTATAAAGGTGCTCTACAGGTGTCTCCAAAGGTACATGTTGGGTTGGCGTATTTCGAGATTAGGATTTGTCACTCCAATTGTCGGAGAGGTATCTCTGGGCCCTCTCAGTAATGCACATCACATAAGCCTTGCAAGCATTGCAACTAATGAGTTAGTTGTGAGATGATGTATTACGGAACGAGTAAAGAGACTTGCCGGTAACGAGATTGAACTAGGTATTGAGATACCGACGATCGAATATCGGGCAAGTAACATACCAATGACAAAGGGAACAACGTATGTTGTTATGCGGTCTGACCGATAAAAGATATTCGTAGAATATGTAGGAGCCAATATGAGCATCCAGGTTCCGCTATTGGTTATTGACCGGAGACATGTCTCGGTCATGTCTACATTGTTCTCGAACCCGTAGGGTCCGCACGCTTAAGGTTTCGATGACAGTTATATTATGAGTTTGTGCATTTTGATGTACCGAAGTTTGTTCGGAGTCCCGGATGTGATCACGGACATGACGAGGAGTCTCAAAATGGTCGAGACATAAGTATTGATATATTGGAAGCCTATATTTGGATATCGGAAGTGTTCCGGGTGAAATCGGGATTTTATCGGAGTACCGGGAGGTTACCGGAACCCCCCGGGAGGTATATGGGCCTTAGTGGGCTTTAGTGGAAGAGAGGAGAGGTGGCCAGGGCTGGGCCGCGCGCCCCTCCCCCCCTAGTCCGAATAGGACAAGGAGAGGGGGGCGGCGCCCCCCCCCTTCCTTCTCTCTCTCCTCTTTCCCCCTTCCCGAATCCTATTCCTACTAGGAAAGGGGGGGAATCCTAGTCCCGGTGGGAGTAGGACTCCTCCTGGCGCGCCCTCCTCCTGGCCGGCCGCACCCCCCCCCCTTTTGATCCTTTATATACGAGGGCAAGGGGCACCCCTAGACACACAAATTGATCCGTGTGATCATATTCTTAACCGTGTGCGGTGCCCCCTTCCACCATAGTACTCGATAATATTGTAGCGGTGCTTAGGCGAAGCCCTGCGACGGTAGTACATCAAGATCGTCACCACGCCGTCGTGCTGACGGAACTCTTCCCCGACACTTTGCTGGATCGGAGTCCGGGGATCGTCATCGAGCTGAACGTGTGCTAGAACTCGGAGGTGCCATAGTTTCGGTGCTTGATCGGTCGGGCCGTGAAGACGTACGACTACATCAATCGCGTTGTGCTAACGCTTCCGCTGTCAGTCTACAAGGGTACGTAGATCACACTCTCCCCTCTCGTTGCTATGCATCACCATGATCTTGCGTGTGCGTAGGAAATTTTTTGAAATTACCACGTTCCCCAACACGAAGAGCATAAACTCGAACGCCCCTCCAAGAGCTACCCAAAGCGCAGGTTGCTACCCCGATTAGAGGAGGAAGCACTTGATACGGCCGAACGGCCACCTCGTGGCCGCGACAGAGAGGCCTCCCGACCCTCCACTCAAGCCGCACCCCGTACCAAGGCATGGGAATACACGCCGGACTTACGAGACATGTTGGAGGACAAGGCAAGGCAAACACGATCGATCTACAGATCGCGTGGGCACCCCACGGCTCAAGACGGTAACCGTCACGCCGGCCACAATTCGGCAGTGCCGAACACAGTAGACAAAGCTCATTGGAGCTACGTCATGATATCGCCCAGTACAGAGGCGCCGCACACCCACTATGCTTTACAGACGAAATAATGGATCATCAAATCCCCGAGGGTTTCAAACCCGTAAACATCGAATCATATGATGGCACAACAGATCCTGCGGTATGGATCGAGGATTATCTCCTTCATATCCACATGGCCCGCGGCGATGATTTCCACGCCATCAAATACCTCCCACTCAAGCTTAAAGGACCAGCTCAGCATTGGCTTAACAGCTTGCCAACAGGATCAATCAGTTGTTGGGAGGACCTGGAAGCCGCATTCCTCGACAATTTCCAGGGCACTTATGTGCGACCCCCAAACGCCGATGACCTAAGTCACATAATTCAGCAGCCACAGGAATCGGCCAGGCAATTCTGGACACGGTTCCTAACAAAGAAAAATCAAATAGTCGACTGTCCGGACGCTGAGGCCCTAGCAGCCTTCAAGCACAATATCCGTGGCGAGTGGCTGGCCCGGCACCTCGGACAGGAAAAGCCGAAGTCGATGGCAGCACTCACGACACTCATGACCCGCTTTTGCGCGGGAGAAGACAGCTGGCTTGCTTGTAGCAACAATATGACCAAGAACCCTGGTAATTCGGACACCAGGGACATTAGTGGCAGGTCGCGTCGCAACAAGCAGAAGCGTCGCATTAACGGCGACAATGCTGAGGATACGGCAGCTAATGCCGGATTCAGAGGCTCTAAATCCGGTCAGCGGAAAAAGCCATTCAAAAGGAATCCTAGGGGGCCGTCCAGCTTGGACCGAATACTCAACCGCTTGTGCCAAATACATGGCACCCCCGAAAAGCCAGCCAATCACACCAACAGGGATTGTTGGGTGTTCAAAGCAGGCAGGCAAGTTAAGCGCCGACAATGAAGACAAGGGGCTGCATAGCGATGACGACGAGGAGCCCCGGCCGCCGAACAACAATGGACAGAAGGGTTTTCCCCCACAAGTGCGAACGGTGAACATGATATACGCAACCCACGTCCCCAAAAGGAAGCGGAAGCGCGCGTTAAGGGACGTATACGCGGTAGAGCCAGTCGCCCCAAAGTTCAACCCATGGTCCTCCTGCCCGATCACCTTTGATCGAAGAGACCATCCCACTAGCATCCGTCATGGCGGATTTGCCGCATTGGTTCTAAGACCCAATTATTGACGGATATCATCTCACTAGAGTCCTTATGGACGGTGGCAGTAGCCTGAACCTGCTTTACCAGGATACAGTGCGGAAAATGGGCATAGATCCCTTGAGGATTAAGCCCACCAAAACGACCTTTAAAGGCGTAATACCAGGTGTAGAGGCCAACTGTACAGGCTCAGTCACACTTGAAGTGGTCTTCGGATCTCCGGATAATTTCCGAAGCGAGGAGTTGATCTTCGACATAGTCCCATTCCGCAGTGGCTATCACGCACTGCTCGGACGAACCGCATTCGCCAAGTTCAATGCGGTACCGCACTACGCATACCTTAAGCTCAAGATGTCAGGCCCTCGTGGAGTAATTACGGTCAATGGAAACACCGAATGCTCCCTCCGAACGGAGGAGCACACGGCGGCCCTTGCAGCGGAAGTACAAAGCAGCCTCTCCAGGCAATTCTCCAGTCCGGCCATTAAACGTCCGGACACCGTCAAGCGCGCCCGGAGTAACCCACAACAAGACCGCCTGGCACGTTCCGAGCAGGCGTAGCAATGCCGCCCCAACCCCAACCCTCGCAAAAAGGCGACGCCAGTACTTCACGTACATAACTACGCTCTAGAAATACCATGGGCATAGGGGGAGGGGCACCATCACGGCACGCCCCAAAACACGGCTTAAACCCCACCAGGGGCTGCCGATTTTTTTAATTTCCTCTTACTTTCAGGACTCTACTCTTCAGAAGGCCTATTCGGCAATTCAATTTCCGCACAAACGATGCAAGAACCAGGGAAGCAGACAAGCCATGCCGCATTACGGAACTCCCAGGTGGTCTCTATCACGAGCAGTATACCTGTTTCGCATACTATTCCGCAGCTTGCCCCTGGAGAAGACATGTTAAATAGTCCAACTTTTTGTTTATCGCATTACTTGTATCGTTCTGCTTTGATCGCAGCTATTTTTAATAAAAAATGCATAGCTTTTGTCTATTTTTGCATTACCTTTTTATAAATAAATGTTCCTTAACGACATGTTGCACCCGTACAATTTGGTACGGCCAAAATATGCCAGAGGCTTTTAGCACCCCTCAATATGGTGTGAGAAGTCCGAACACTTTCACAAGTGCGGCACCACGAACTTATAGCATTATATGCATCGGCTCCGAATCATGTCTTGGGTCAATAGTTGGGTTTGCCCGGCTCCTATGTTTTGGTGCCTTACGTTCCGCTATATCGGCTAAGGTAGCACTAGGAGAACCACTGCGATCGTGCCCCAGTTGAGTTGGGCCGAGCACCTCAGTGGAGAAAGCTAAAACTAACTGTCATGATGAAGCGAGAGCTGGTCGCTGTTCGAGAGGTTTTTTTTGAGTCCCTAAAGACTTATGCCGCTTAGGGCGAGGAGTCGGCTCTGTCCGGCCAAGGCGTGGATAGCGCCCCGAACTCGGTCTTTCGAATACTAGGGGCTTCGCCGAAATTTAAAATTATAGAATTCTATGGCTAAGTGAGAGTGTTCATGCATTATAGTCCGATTGCCTTGTTCGTTGGGCTGAGTGCCTCCCTCGAAGGACCCAAATATGGAAAAAAGAGCGCCCAGGTTTATCCCCGAACACCCCAGCACTAGCGGCACGGGGGCAGAAGCCGACGACTGGCCATCTCTCAGTATCGATAAACAGCCGCACAGAAGGTAATATTTTAAATTCAAGCAGCATTGCTCAGCGCATATGAACAAGTTTTCAGCGCACAGGACAAAAACGAGCGAGTTTTACTCAAAAATTACATCCCTAGAACATTCATCCGCCACAAGGCGGGCACCCTTCAGAACATCCTTATAGTAATTTTTGGGCTTGCAATGCTCTTTCCCCGGCGGTGGCCCGTCCTTCACAAGCTTCTCAGCATCCAGCCTGCCCCAGTGCACCTTCGCACGGGAAAAGGCCCTACGGGCACCTTCAACACAGACGGAGCACTTGATGACTTCGAGCCTTGGACAGGCCTCCACCAGCCGCCGCAATAGCCCGAAATAGCTCCCAGGCAGAGCCTTTCTAGGCCACAGCCGAACTAGGAGGCCCTTCATGGCCTTTTCGGCCGCCTTGTGGAGCTCGACCAGTTGCTTCAGCTGGTCGCTCAGGGGCACGGGGTGTCCGGCCTCAGCATACTGAGACCAGAACACCTTCTCTGTCGAGCTACCCTCTGCGGCCCGATAGAATGCGGCGGCATCGGATACACTCCGGGGAAGATCTGCAAATGCTCCTGGAGAGCTCCGGATTTGGGTAAGTATCAAGTAACTCACGATTATGTGTTTACTTTGCATAGAGAATGCCTTACCCGCCGCTATTTTCTTCACCTCATCCAACTCCTCGAGGGTCTTCTGGGATTCGGTCTTGGCAGACTTGGCATTTTCAATAGCCGCCACGAGCTCGGACGCTCGCGCCTTCGAGTCAAGCTCCAAACTCTCATGTTTCTTCATGAGAACCTGGAGCTCTTGCCGCACCTTGCCAACCTCGGCCTCATACTTCTCCCGCTCGGTGTGCTTCGCGGCCACACTCTTCTCGTCCTCGAGCAGCGCTTGCTTAAGGGTCGCCACCTCAGACATGGCCCCTACAATAGACATGTTAATCCTATCATTTTTTTGCAATTGCACCCCTTATATATATATTCAAACAAGGTATTTCTTACCTTCCTTCTCCTCGAGCTTCTTCTTGGCACGCCCGAGCTCTTGCTCGGACTTCTCGAGGCTCTGCTTCAGCGTGTCCACTTCCGCAGTCAGTGCGGCGGACGCCAGCAGAGAAGCCTGCATACGCATATTGACTCCTTTTGTTAGACTCCTGCGAATTCTATGATCCTCTATTCGGCTTTTCTTCCCAAACGCCCAACAGAGCATAAGGGGCTACTGTCTATGCGGTAATATTATTTACACATTATTTACTTACCTCAAAGCCTGTCAAAAGGCTATTACAAGCTTCAGTCAGTCCGCTCTTGGCAGACTGAACCTTCTGGACCACCACACTCATAATAGTACAGTGCTCCTCGTCGATGGAGGCGCCTTGGAGCACCTCCAACATATTGTCCGGCGCCTCCGGTTGGACGGGGGCCACCGGCACGGTGGACTTGCTCCTCTTGGAAGGAGGTCCCCCGCCGGACTCTGGAACCTTTGAAGGTTCCGGAGCGGTGTCCGGCCTAGAACCGGACTTGGAGCCCTGGGGGGTTTCATCCCCTTTACTCCTGGAGTCCGGGAGGTCGCCTTGCGACGCCTCCAGGACCACCTCCTCCCTGCTTGGAACCTGTTGAGACAACACTTCGGTGTCATCCGCAGGGCGGGGGGAGGAAGCCGTCGGAAGCGAGTTCACATCCGACGAGTCCAGTGAGCCGCTCGACGACGCGTCGTGCCGGTCCTTGGGTGGGCTGCATAAACATATTCGACATAAGGGAAAGCTGTGCAATAAACGAATACTATGAATTACTCCGGTATCCGGATACTCACGATTTCGCCAGGGGCTTGGCCCTGGGCTGCCACTCCTCTCCGCCGTCGTCGGCGTCGGTGGAGTAGTCCGGAGGAAGGGTTTTCCCCTTCTTGGACCCTCCGGCCTCCCCAGAGAGGGCGGCCTTCCTTTTCTTCTCTCATCCCGCTGGAGGGGAAGAGGTTTCTTCTTCTTCCTCCTCGTCTTCACGAGAGGAATGCGCTTCAGAACCGTCGGGTGATGAATCCGACACCTCCTGGCGCCGGGCACTCTTTCGAGTCCTCGTGGCCCTTTTCGCGGCCTTCTTCTCCGGCACCACATAGGGTGCCGGAACCAGCAGCTTAGCCAAGCGAGCGTCCGCTGGGCCTTCGGGCAAAGGAGCCGGACAGTTGATCTATCCGGACGTCACCTGCCAATCCTGTCAAAGGTAAGGGAGCTTAGATCCCGCATGGAGTCAAACTATGAAAACTGATACCCTGTAAAAGGACAAAAATAGCTTACCGCGAGAACGTGACGCTATGCACTGAATCCACGATCCTCGGTAGAGGATGCGGGAGCCTCGGCTCCCTTGAAAAGCATCCTCCAGGCATCTTCGTACGTCGTGTCGAAGAGCCTGTTCAGAGTTCGGTGCTGCGTTGGGCCGAACTCCCACAAGTTGAAGGCCCGTCGTTGACACGGGAGGATCAGGCGGATGAGCATAACCTGGACTACATTGACAAGCTTGAGCTTCTTGTCCGCCAGGGTTTGGATGCACGTTTGGAGTCTGGTCAGCTCTCCTTTTTTACCCCAAGACAGGCCCGTCTCCTTCCAGGAGGTGAGCCGCGTAGGGGGGCCGGATCGAAACTCAGGGGGTGCGACCCATTCGGCATCGCGCGGCTCGGTCATGTAAAACCACCACGATTGCCACCCCTTCAGGGTCTCCACAAAGGAGCCCTCGAGCCATAGGACGTTGGCCATCTTGCCCACCATGGCACCGCCGCACTCCGTCTGGCTGCCGCGCACCACCTTCGGCTTGACATTGAAAGACTTGAGCCATAGGCCGAAATGGGGGCGGATGCGGAGGAAAGCCTCGCACACGACAATAAACGCCGAGATGTTGAGGACGAAGTTCGGGGCCAGATCGTGGAAATCCAGGCCGTAGTAGAACATGAGCCCCCGGACAAATGGATGTAGAGGGAAGCCCGGTCCACGGAGGAAATGGGGGAGGAATACCACCCTCTCATGGGGCCTAGGGGTGGGGATGAGCTGCCCCTTTTCAGGAAGCCGGTGCGCGATGTCGCTAGATAGGTATCCGGCCTTCCTCAGCTTTTTGATGTGTCCCTCCGTGACGGAGGAGACCATCTACTTGCCTCCCGCTCCGGACATAACTCGAGAAGGTTGAGGTGGGAGTGTGGACTTGGGCGCTGGAGCTCGAGTGCGCAAGAATGGATAGGCAAAGGAGGAAGAAGGCGTGGGTGAAAAGGTGGATCCTTATCCCCTTATATGGGTGGAGGCAACTACATGTCCCCACCAGCCAGGTAAAACTCGCTTATCTCCGTGCGCCGTAATCAAAGGCGCGGTTGGGTTACCCACGCCCGTATTGATGAGAATCCCGTAATAAGGGGACACGATCTCTGCTTTGACAAGACGTGCCAAGGAAACCGCCTTGCGTGACGCGCTGAGGTGGGATAATGAAACGACTCGGATAAAGGCTTGGCCGTGGTGTGTCACACTACGGAATACGTCAGCAGATTAGATTTGTGTAAATATTATTTTCTCTATGGCAATATGTGGAAAACTTATTTTGCAGAGCCGGACACTATATTTGTGTTTAAAATCTTCTATGAAGTACTTGGAGGAGGAACCCGCCTTGCAATGCCGAAGACAATCTGCCCGCCGGACTCGTCGTCATTGAGGCCTGGTTCAGGGGCTACTGAGGGAGTCCTGGATTAGGGGGTGTTCGGATAGCCGGACTATACCTTCAGCCGGACTCCTGGACTATGAAGATACAAGATTGAAGACTTCGTCCCGTGTCCGGAAGGGACTTTCCTTGGCGTGGAAGGCAAGCTTGGCGATACGGATATTCAGATCTCCTACCATTGTAACCGACTCTATGTAACCCTAACCCTCTCCGGTGTCTATATAAACCGGAGGGTTTTAGTCCGTAGGACAACATACACATGAACAATCATACCATAGGCTAGCTTTTAGGGTTTAGCCTCTCTGATCTCGTGGTAGATCTACTCTTGTACTACCCATATCATCTATATTAATCAAGCAGGACGTAGGGTTTTACCTCCAACAAGAGGGCCCGAACCTGGGTAAAGCTTCGTGTCCCTTGCCTCCTGTTACCATCCGGCCTAGACGCACAGTTCGGGACCCCCTACCCGAGATCTGCCGGTTTTGACACCGACAGCGGCCATGACAGCTTACCATGCCTCCGGAGGCGGAGGAGGTGGCGGAGGTGGAGGGTTCGCCTAATCCCCATCATTGCGGTCCGGATTCAGACGCGTTGGAGGAGCCATCCTGAAGAGGGTGACATCCGTTAGAACCAAGATAGACAGATAGACAAGCTGAATCAACGGATAGAAATTGCAACATATAGTCTTCACAATAAACATTCGAACAGAGATTGAACGAATGAATTCCAAAGTTAACATTACATGACCATTAAGGTGAGAAGCCACTTAGACAAAGGTTGATGAATGAAACAACAAGGTATGACTGGAACAAATAAGTGGTAAGGATCACCCAATCCCATACCAATTATCTGCCAGAAGAATAACTAAGAGCTACTTGAATTCCCACCTATTAACTCCCGAAACTTTCTAGTTATGCAATCTGGTGTTGGGGATACCGGGAGGCACAATATATATCACACAACTAATAAGCCCTATGCTCCAAATGTATCCATCCGTCAACACATAACCAAGAAAACTACGGAAATCATGTACCTCAACCTTCGAAAAGCATCTGTTATACAAGATGTGGCAATACTCCCGAACTCCCTCCCCAGTACTAGGTGGCGTCGAGGTTATCTCACCACTAACTGCATAAAAGAGATTTTCGATGTCGGCGAACTCAAGTATTCTAGAACTGCAACGATAAAATTGTGACGACAACACCTCGGAGCTCAACTCCTCGGAACACTGCCACAACCCCTAAATGTCAAGAGGCACCAAGAACAATGTTCTCGTCACAAGAATATCGGAACGATCCCAAGATACCTGTGTGATCCTAATTTTTTTTAGTGAAAATGAGGAGAGGAAAGTCAAAACATCTACGTCAGGATACCTCACCAGAGCGACGAAGGGGGCTGAGGAGTAAAAAGAATCCCACTCTCCGATATATATTCCTAAGACTCAAAACAGTTTTGTTCGAGACTCAACAACGTCAGCGATTCGATCAAGCAGGGGCTCCTAAGTCGGGGATGGCTCTGATTACCAACTTGTAACACCCAAGATGCGACTATATCTCCCACGTGTCAAGGCACGACGAAGAGGCATAACCTTATTTTGGTATAGTCCTAAGAAGGGTCATCTTCACACAATCCCATGTAATGAACAAGGAAGTAAATAGTGGGCTTACAATTGCCATGTCAGCCAAAGATCAGATAATTCATACATCATTCAGAGTACACACAAAGTTCGACTACGGATGAATCCAAATGAAAAGAAGACAACCCCAAATGCTAAATCCCGATCGTCCCAACTGGGCACTGATACGTCTCCAACGTATCTATAATTTTTGATTGCTCCATGCTATATTATCTTCTGTTTTGGACATTATTGGGATTTATTATCCACTTTTATATTATTTTTGGGACTAACCTATTGACCTAGAGCCCAGTGCCAGTTCCTGTTTTTCCCTTGTTTCAGTGTTTCGAAGAAAAGGAATATCAAACGGAGTCGAAACGGAATGAAACCTTCTGGAGAAGTTATTTTTGGAAGGAAAGCAACATGATAGACTTGGAGTGCACGTCAGGAAAGAAACGAGGGAGCCACGAGGTAGGGGGCGCGCCCACCCCCTAGCGCACGCCCTCCACCCTCGTGGGCCCCTCGTGGCTCCCCTAACGTACTTCTTCCTCCTATATATACCCATATACCCTAAAACGATCGGAGAGCACAATAGCTCGAGAGTTCCACCGCCAGAAGCCTCCGTAGCCACCGAAAACCAATCTAGACCCATTCCGGCACCCTGCCGGAGGGGGAATCCCTCTCTGGTGGCCATCTTCATCATCCTGGCGCTCTCCAAGACGAGGAGGGAGTAGTTCTCCCTCGGGGCTGAGGGTATGTACCAATAGCTATGTGTTTGATCTCTCTCTCTCGTGTTCTTGAGGTGGTACGATCTTGATGTATCGCGAGCTTTGCTATTATAGCTGGATCTTATGATGTTTTCTCCCCCCCTACTCTCTTGTAATGGATTGAGTTATCCCTTTGAAGTTATCTTATCGGAATGAGTCTTTAAATATTTGAGAACACTTGATGTATGTCTTGCCGTGCATATTTGTGGTGACAATGGGATATCATGTGATTCAGTTGATGTATGTTTTGGTGATCAACTTGTGGGTTCCGCCCATGAACCTATGCATAGGGGTTGGCACACGTTTTCGTCGTGATTCTCCGGTAGAATCTTTGGGGCACTCTTTGAAGTTCTTTTGTGTTGGTTGAATGGATGAATCTGAGATTGTGTGATGCATATCGTATAATCATACCCACAGATACTTGAGGTGACATTGGAGTATCTAGGTGACATTAGGGTTTTGGTTGATTTGTGTCTTAAGGTGTTATTCTATTACGAACTCCAGGGCTGTTTGTGACACTTATAGGAATAGTCCAACGGATTGATTGGAAAGAATAACTTTGAGGTGGTTTCATACCCTACCATAATATCTTCGTTTGTTCTCCGCTATTAGTGACTTTGGAGTGACTCTTTATTGCATGTTGAGGGATAGTTATGTGATCCAATTATGTTATTATTGTTGAGGAAACTTGCACTATTGAAAGTATGAACCCTAGGCCTTATTTCAACGCATTGCAATACCGTTTACGCTCACTTTTATCTAGTTACCTTGATATTTTTATATTTTCAGATTACAAAAACCTTTATCTACTATCCATATTGCACTTGTATCACCATCTCTTCGCCGAACTAGTGCACCTATACAATTTACCATTGTATTGGGTGTGTTGGGGACACAAGAGACTCTTTGTTATTTGGTTGCAGGGTTGCTTGAGAGAGACCATCTTCATCCTACGCCTCCTACGGATTGATAAACCTTAGGTCATCCACTTGAGGGAAATTTTCTACTGTCCTACAAACCTCTGCACTTGGAGGCCCAACAACATCTACAAGAAGAAGGTTGTGTAGTAGACACCAAGCTCTTTTTTGGTGCCGTTGCCAGGGAGGTGAGTGCTTGAAGGTATATCTTTATATCTTGCAATCGAGTCTTTTAGTTTCTTGTTTTATCACTAGTTTAGTTTATAAAAGAAAACTATAAAAAAATGGAATTGAGTTTACCTCATACGCTTCATCTTTTTAATATCTTTCGTGAGTATGATGGAAAGGAAAATTGTGCCAAAGTGTTAGAAGAAGAATGCATTAGAATGTTTGGCACTAAATATTTGAATGATGAGCATGATTGCAATGTTGTTAGTATGAATTCCTTGAATATCCATGATGCTAATGATATGCAAAGCCACAAGCTTGAGTATTCTATAGTCTCACCTAAATAGCTTGGCGTAATCATGGTCATAGCTGTTTCCCAGGTGTTGGGGATCGTAGTCAATAATTCAAAAATTTCCTACGTGTCACCAAGATCAATCTACGAGATACTAGCAATGAGAGAGAGAGAGAGTGCATCTTCATACCCTTGAAGATCGCTAAGCGGAAGCGTTACAAGAACGCGGTTGGTGGAGTCGTACATGCAGCGATTCAGATCGCGGTCGATTCCGATCTAAGCGCCGAACAACGGCGCCTCCGCGTTCAACACACGTACAGCCCGGGAACGTCTCCTCCTTCTTGATCCAGCAAGGAGAGAGGAGAAGTTGAGGGAGAACTTCGACAGCACGACGGCGTGGTGGTGATGGAGCTCGTGGTTCTCCGGCAGGGCTTCGCCAAGTGCTACGGAGGAGAAGGGGGTGTAGGAGAGGGGAAGGGGCTGCGCCAGGGGAAGGGTGCAGCTGCCCTCTCTCTCCCTCAATATATATAAGGGGAAGGGGGAGGAGGAGGCGCCCTAGGGTTCCCTAGGGGAGGGGCAGTGGCCATAGGGGAAACCCTAGATGGGTTTGGGCGCCCCACCCCTAGGAAACTTGCCCCCAAGCCGGGAGGGGTGGCTGCCCTAGGGGAGGCGCCCCCACCTCTCCAAGTTACGTGAGATGGGGTGGGAGGGGCGCTCAGCCCCTTAGTGGGCTGATGTGCCCCCTCCCCTTGGCCCATAAGGCCCCCCCAGCGCTTGTCGGGGCCTCCGAAACCCCTTTCGGACACGCTGGTCGTTACCCGATACCCGCGGAACAATTCCGGACTCCAATACCCTTCGTCCAATATATCGATCTTCACCCCCGGACCATTCCGGAACTCCTCGTGATGTCCGAGATCTCATTCGGGACTCCGAACAACCTTCGGTAACCACATACTATTTCCCATAACAACTCTAGCGTCACCGAACCTTGAGTGTGTAGACCCTACGGGTTCGGGAACCATGTAGACATGACCGAGACATCTCTCTGGCAATAACCAACAGCGGGATCTGGATACCCATGTTGGCTCCTACATGTTCCACGATGATCTCATTGGATAAACCACGATGTCGAGGATTCAATCAATCACGTATACAATTCCCTTTGTCTATCGGTATGTTACTTGCCCGAGATTCGATCGTCGGTATCTCTATACCTCGTTCAATCTCGTTACTGGCAAGTCTCTTTACTCGTTCTGTAATGCATGATCTCGTGACCAACTCCTTAGTCACATTGAGCTCATTATGATGATGCATTACCGAGTGGGCCCAGAGATACCTCTCCGTCATACGGAGTGACAAATCCCAGTCTCGATTCATGCCAACCCAATAGACACTTTTGGAGATACCTGTAATGCACCTTTATAGCCACCCAGTTACGTTGTGACGTTTGGTACACCCAAAGCATTCCTACGGTATCCGGGAGTTGCACAATCTCATGGTCTAAGGAAATGATACTTGACATTAGAAAAGCTTTAGCAAACGAACTACACGATCTTGTGCTACGCTTAAGATTGGGTCTTGTCCATCACATCATTCTCCCAATGATGTGATCCCGTTACCAATGACATCCAATGTCCATGGTCTGGAAACCATGACCATCTATTGATCAACGAGCTAGTCAACTAGAGGCTTACTAGGGACATATTACGATCTATGTATTCACACATGTATTACGGTTTCCGGTTAATACAATTATAGCATGAACAATAGAAAATTATCATGAACAAGGAAATATAATAATAACCATTTTATTATTGCCTCTAGGGCATATTTCCAACAGTCTCCCACTTGCACTAGAGTCAATAATCTAGTTCACATCGTTATGTGATTAACACTCATAGTTCACATCGCCATGTGACTAACACCTGAAGAGTTTACTAGAGTCAATAATCTAGCTCACATTGCCATGTGATTAACACCCATGAGTTTACTAGAGTCAATAATCTAGTTCACATCACCATGTGATTAACACTCAATGAGTTCTAGGGTTTGATCATGTTATGCTTACGAGAGAGGTTTTAGTCAATGGGTCTGCAACATTCAGATCCATGTGTTCTTCGCAAATCTCGATTTCATATTGTAGATGTTGCTACTATGCTCCACTTGGAGCCATTCCAAATGGTTTCTCCACTATACGTATCCGGTTTGCTACTCAGAGTCATCCGGATAGGTGTTAAAGCTTACATCGATGTAACCCTTTACGCCGAACTTTTTATCACCTCCATAACCGAGAAACATTTCCTCATTCCTAAGGACAATTTTGACCATTGTCCAATGATCCACTCCTGGATCACTCTTGTACCCCCTTGCCAGACACGTGGCAAGGCACATCGCGGTACACAACATGGCATATCGTATAGAGCCTATGGCTAAGGCATAGGGGACGACTTTTGTCCTTTCTCTTTCTTCTGCCGTGGTCGAGCTTCAAGTCTTAACTTCACACCTCACAACTCAGGCAAGAACTCCTTCTTTGACTGATCCATCTTGAACTCCTTCAAGATCATGTCAAGGTATGTGCTCTGTGAAAGTCTTATCGGGCGTCTTGATCTATCTCTATAGATCTTGATACCCAACATGTAAACAGTTTTACACAGGTCGTCCTTTGAAAAACTCCACTCAAACAACCCTTTATGCTTTCTAGAAATTCTACATCATTTCCGATCAACAATATGTCATCCATATATACCTATCAGAAATGTTGTAGTGCTCCCACTCACTTTCTTGCAAATATAAGTTTCTTGCAAACTTTGCATAAACCCAAATGCTTTGATCGCCTCATCAAAGCATATGTTCCAACTCCGAGATGCTTGCTCCAGTCCATAGAAGGATCGCTGGAGTTTGCATACCTTTTAGCATCCTTAGGATTGACAAAAACCTTTTGGTTGCATCACATACAACCTTTCCTCACGGAAACCGTCAAGGAAACTTTGTTTTGACATCCATCTGCCTGATTTCGTAAATGAAAATG
Source organism: Triticum urartu (assembly GCF_003073215.2). NCBI lineage: Eukaryota > Viridiplantae > Streptophyta > Magnoliopsida > Poales > Poaceae > Triticum > Triticum urartu. The sequence goes on from NC_053023.1 coordinate 195,495,089, forward strand.
CAGCAACTGCTAACATAGTTCTAACAGACTTTAGCATCGCCATGATTGAGAGAGTCTCATCATAGTCAACTCCTTGAACTTGTCGGAAAATTCTTTGAGACAAGTCGAGCTTCACAAATGGTGACATTACCATCAGCGTCTGTCTTCTTCTTGAAGATCCATTTATTCTCAATGGCTTGCCGTTCATCGGGCAAGTCCACCAAAGTCCATACTTTGTTCTCATACATGGATCCTATCTCGGATTTCATGGCTTCTAGCCATTTGTTGGAATTCGGGCCCACCATCGCTTCTTCATAGCTCATAGGTTCATCGTTGTCCAACAATATGACCTTTAAGACAGGGTTACCACTCAGAAGTTGTACATACCCTTGTCGACCTACGATGTTTGATAGTAATTTGATCTGAAGCTTCATGATCATCATCATTAGCTTTCTCCTTAAGTGACGTAAGTGCCACAGAAACATCTTTCTGTGATGCGCTACTCTCTGGTTGAAGTGAAGGTTCAACAACCTCATCAAGTTCTATCTTCCTACCACTCAATTCTTTCGAGAGAAACTCTTTCTCGAGAAAGGGCCTGTTCTTAGCGACAAACACTTTGCCCTCAGATCTAAGATAGAAGGTATACCCGATCATCTTGTTTGGGTATTCTATGAAGACACAATTTTCCGCTATGGGTTCGAGCTTTTCCGACTGAAGCCTATCGACATAAGCATCGTAGCCCCAAACCTTAAGAAACAACAACTTTGGTTTCTTGCCAAACCATAGTTCATACGGTGTCGTCTCCACGGACTTAGATGGTGCCCTATTTAAAGTGAACATAATTGTCTTTAATGCATAACCCCCAAAACAGCGGTAGATTGGTAAGAGACGTCATACACCATATCCAATAAGGTTCGATTATGACGTTCGGACACACCATCATGCTATGGTGTTCCAGGCGGCGTCAACTGTGAAACGATTCCACCTTATCTTTAGTGATTGCCAAACTCATAACTCAGATACTTTCCCTTTGATCAGATCGAAGGAACTTGATCTTCTTGTTACGATGATTCTCAACTTAACTCTGAAATTGCTTGAACTTTTCAAACTTTTCAAACTTATGCTTCATTAAGTAAATATACCCATATCTACTCAATTCACCGGTGAAGGTGAGAAAATAACGATATCCACCACGCGCGTCAACGCTCATCGGACCGCACACATCAGCATGTATGATTTCCAACAAGTCACTTGCCCGTTCCATTGTTCCAAAGAACGGGGTTTTAGTCATCTTGCCAAAGAGGCATGGTTCGCATGTGTCAAGTGATTCAAAATCAAGTGACTTCAAAAGTCCATTAGCATGGATGTTCTTTCATGCGCTTTACACGAATATGACCTAAGCGGCAGTGCCACATGAAAGTGGTACTATCATTATCAACTCTACAATTTTTGGCATCAATGTTATGAACATGTGTATAACTACGACCGGGATTCAATAAACCATTCACATTGGGTGCATGACCATAGAAGGTATTATTCATGTAAACAGAATAACCATTATTCTCTGACTTAAATGAATAACCGTATTGCAATAAACATGATCTAATCATGTTCATGCTCAACGCAGACACCAATGTAAACAACATTTATTTAGGTTCAACACTAATCCCGAAGGTAGAGGGAGCGTGCGATGGTGATCACATCAACCTTGGAAACACTTCCAACACACATCGTCACCTCGCCCTTAGCTAGTCTCCGTTAATTCTGTAGCTTTTGTTTCGAGTTACCAATATTAGCAACTGAACCGGTATCTAATAGGAGTACTAGTAAGGTACACATCAATAACACACATATATCAAATATACTTTTGTTGAAGTCGACAGCCTTCTTATCTACCAAGTATTTGAGGCAGTTCCGCTACCAGTGACCGTTCCCCTAATAGAAGCACTTTGTCTCGGGTTTGGGTTCTTGGGTTTCTTCACTGGAGCGGCAACTGGCTTCCCATTCAAGAAGTTTCCCTTCTTGCCCTTGCCCTTCTTTGAAACCAGTGCTCTTGTTAACCATCAACACTTGATGCTCCTTCTTGATTTCTACCTTTACGGCCTTAAGCACGACGAACAACTCCGGGATTATCTTCCCTTGCATGTTATAGTTCATCACGAAACTCTAGTAGCTTGGTGATAGCGACTGGAGAACTTTTCTCAATCACTCTCTTATCTGGAAGATTAACTCCCACTTGATTCAAGTGATTGAAGTACCCAGACATTGTGAGCACATGCTCACTGGCTGAGCTATTCTCCTCCATCTTGTAGGCAAAGGTCTTGTCAGAGGTCTCAACCTCTCAACACGGGCATGAGCCTGAAATACCAATTTCAGCTCTTCAAACATCTCATATGTTCTATGGCGTTCAAAATGCTTTTGGAGCCCGGACTCTAAGCTGTAAAGCATGTCGCACTAAACTATCAGGTAGTCATCAGAATGTGTCTACCGGATATTCACAACATCCACAGACGATGCCAGAGGGGTTGGCACACTGAGTGGTGCATCAAGGACAGAAGCCTTCTGTGTAGCAGTGAGGACAATCCTCAGACTACGGCCCTAGTCCGCACAATTGCTTACAATATCTTTCAACTTAGTCTTTCTCTAGGGACGTATTAAAACAAAGAGCTAAAACGCGAGCTATTAATCCACAACATAATTTGCAAAGACAATTCAGACTATGTTCGTGACAATTAAGTTCATCTAATCAAATTATTCAATGAACTCCCACTCAGATAGACATCCCTCTAGTCATCTAAGTGATACATGATCCAAATCGACTAGGCCGTGTCCGATCATCACGTGAGACGGACTAGTCATCAACGGTGAACATCTCCATGTTGATCGTATCTTCTATACGACTCATGTTTGACCTTTCGGTCTTCTGTGTTCCGAGGCCATGTCTGTACATGCTAGGCTCGTCAAGTCAACCTAAGTGTTTTGCATGTGTAAATCTGGCTTACACCCGTTGTATTCGAACGTTAGAATCTATCACACCCATGATCGAAACTTGACTCTCCTGCACACCCCCTGTTCCCAAAGATACTCCTCGTGCGTGTCCTCGTAGGTAATACACGAGCCACCTTCCGAGAAATCGTCAATTCTGGTATCAGACTCAAAACTAATTCTTGTTGCTCTGAACCCCTTTTACGCGATGTTTCAGGCAACGACGATTGTCTATCCGCTTGAAACTTTTTATGGTACCTTCTTACTTTGCTCTCGATGTGTTTCATTTGTTCAACTCGAGAGATACTCCTATGTTCATTCTTGGGATACCCCCCAGGTGATTTTCCTTTATAACATTCTATCGTTGTAGAGCTACCCCCTTATCCTTTTCGCAAGCACGATGGAGTTCCCGAAGAAAGGATGCCGGCGTCATCATGATGACCTGGAGCAGAGAGTTGAAGACATCAACGAAAGGGATTAACTTCTTCGAGAAGAGTAGCCAAGACCGAGAAGATCCGTTAGAATTTTGAAACCAGACTTTTCCCCCTTACTTTACCTCTTAAATCTCGGGACGAGATTTCTTGTAGTGGAGGAGAATTGTGATGCCCGGATAATTAAGCTACAGTAACCCTCGACTAATGTTGCCACCTCACCACGATTACTGTTGATAATCTCGCGTTGATTCAAAACTCGTTCAAATTCAAATTTAAATAAAGTCAAACTGGAAGTTTTCAAACATTTAAAACTAAAATGTTCTAAACAAGTCAACTAAATCATAAGTAATTATGGTGAAGAATCCACATCTTTATAATGTAATTAAAGGCTATATAATAAATAAAACAGTAGTTAAAACCACCAAATAAGGGCCTTTCGATTTTTATAAAATATTAAACTGCTTTATTTTGGGATAAGAATTATTGTGACAGTAGTATATTATAAACACTAACTTAGGTATTGTTTATGTATTTTATAAAACAAAATTAAATAGAGAATAAAATAGAAAACTACTAATAAAAAAATAAGTAAAACAAAATAGTAAAAAGGAAACACCCGGCCAACTGGGCCAACTTGGCCCAGCCGAACTGGCCCAACAGCCCCCACCTACAAAGCCCCCCACTCTCCCGTAACCCTATCCCCACCTCCACTTCCCCCACTCCCCATGATCCCCTCGCTCCCTCTCCACTCCCTCCCCCTTCCCCAATCCAGATTAGGGCAGCGGACACCGGCGACCGCGCCACCTCGCGCCCCGCCGCTGGCGCCCAACCCCAGCATCGCCCCGCCACCTCGTCGCCGTCCTCCTCGTGACCCCGTCCCCTCTCCCTCGTGGCCCGACGCCTGCTCGACGCCGTCAACGTCGCTGCCACCTCGCGCCGTTGTTGGACCCAGCCGGAACGCCTCCTCGACCCCGCACCTCCTCCTCGACTCCCGTTGCCTAGTCCCTACACCGCCGGTGAGACCACGACCTCCCTCTCCTCTTCTTCCCCTCCCTGTTGCATGCCGCCTCGCCGCGCCCGAGCTCGCGAGCGCTCACCGCGGCCTCGACCCGCCCGGCGTGCCGTCACGCGTGCCCACGCCGCCGCCCCGCGCTCGCCGCCCGCGCGCCGTGCTCGCAGTCGTCGCCCGCGCGCCACGCTCGCAGCCGCCCGCTGCCGCGGTCGCACCCTCAACCACCCGTGCCTCCTCCGGCCTTCTCTCCAGTCGCCCGTACCCGCCGCCGCCGCCAACTGCGGCCCCGCGCGGACGCTCGCCGTCGCAGCCCCGCAACCTGCCGCGCGCCCTGCCCCCTGCCCGCGCTGCCGTCCGCCCCTACACGCGCCTGCCGCCGCGCTGATGTGGCCCGACCGCGGCCTCCGCTCGCTGGCCCTGCCGCCCACCGCTGCCGACGCCGCCCTGTCCCCTCGCCCCGCCGCGCTTGCTCTGGCCGACCGTGGCCGCCGGCCGCGCACCCCCCGCGGCCATCTCCCGCGACCGGCACTGGCGCGCCCCTTCGCCCGTGACCGTTCGGGCGGGTTCGCCCGCCCGTTACCCGCACCCAAACCCGCTAGGCCTCCCCTGGGGCCAATGACACGAGGGCCCCGCCTCCAGAACGTTTTTTAATAAATAATAATAATAATAACAATAAATAAATTAATTAATTAATTTTGATTAATTAAGCTAAACAATTAATTAAACTAATTAATCATAATTAGATTAATCTAATAACTAATTAAACTAACTAGTGTTAGTTAATTAATCAACCAATGACAGTGGGGCCCACCCCTAATTAATCCTGATTAGGTTAAATGGTTAATTAAAATGTGTCACTGACCAGTGGGACCCACTGGTCAGGTTGACTGGTCAACCTGTTGACTGCTGACGTCATGCTGACATTAGCAAGCACTGTTTTGGATAATGTTGAATTAAAATAATTAAATAAATCTTAAAAATGATTTAAATCTTTTAAAAATAATATAAAATAAATCGTAGCTCGGATGGAAAAACTTTGTACATGAAAGTTGCTCAGAACGACGAGACGAACCCGGATACGCAGCCCGTTCGTTCGCCACGCATCCCTAGCATAGCTAACACACAACTTTTCCCCTCCAATTCATTTGTCCGAAAACGGGAAACACCGGGGATACTTTCCCGGATGTTTCCCCCCTTCACTGGTATCACCTCATACCGCGTTAGGGCATCCCTAGCACCGCTACTTGTCATGTCATGCATCGCTATGCATCTATTTGCATTGTATTCATTGTTTCTCCCCCCCTTCTCTCCGGTAGACTACGAGGCTAAAGCTGCTGCTGTTGACGACCCCTCTTTCTTGCTAGAGCAACCAGGCAAGCCCCCCCTGACCACCAGATATCGCCTGCTCTTCTCTCTACTGCTTGCATTAGAGTAGTGTAGCATGTTACTGATTTCCGTTAATCCTATTCTGATGCATAGCCAGTCATTATTGTTACAGCTGTTGATACCTTACCTGCAATCCTAAATGCTTAGTATAGGATGCTAGTTTATCATCAGTGGCCCTGCATTCTTGTCCGTCTGCCATGCTATATTATCGGGCCGTGATCACTCGGGAGGTGATCACGGGTGTATACTTATATACGTATTATATGATACCTATGGTGACTAAAGTCGGGTCGGCTCGTAGAGTACCCGCGAGTGATTCACGGATTGGGTCCGAAAGGACGTTTGTCCGGACGGCCCTCTGAGTGAACCTTTGTGGCGGAGCGACATGAGGCAGGGTGAGACCACCTAGGAGAGAGGTGGGCCTGGCCCTGGTCGGCGTCCGCGGTTATTTCAAGATAACACGCTTAACAAGATCGGGGTATTTGATCTGAGTCTGGCTACTGGCCTATACACACTAACCAACTATGCAAGAATAGTTATGGGCACTCGACGTCGTGGTATCAGCCGAAACCTTCGTGACGTCAGCGACTGAGCAGCGCGCGCCGGGTTGGACTAGAACGCCTGCTCTTGTATAAGGGAGGCTAGGTCTGCTCACCGGCCGCGTACACAACGTGCAGGTGTGCAATGGGCGATGGGCCCAGACCCCTGCGCCATAGGATTTAGACCGGCGTGCTGACCTCTCTGTTGTGCCTAGGTAGGGCTGCGACGTGTTTATCTTCCGAGGCCGGGCATGACCCAGGAAAGTGTGTCCGGACAGGGGATCGAGCGTGTTGGGAAATGTGGTGCACCCCTGCAGGGAAGTTAATCTATTCGAATAGCCGTGATCTTCGGTAACATGATGACTTGGAGTTGTACCTTGACCTTATGACAACTAGAACCAGATACTTAATAAAACACACCCTTCCAAGTGCCAGATACAACCGGTGATCGCTCTCTCACAGGGCGACGAGGAGAGGATCATCGGGTAGAATTATGCTATGCGATGCTACTTGATGAACTTACCATCTATTCTCTTCTTCTGCTGCAAGATGGAGGTTACCAGAAGCGCAGTCTTTGATAGGACTAGCTATCCCCTTCTTATTCCGGCATTCTGCAGTTCAGTCCACATATGCTACCCCTTTTCCATTTGATACCAATGCATGCATATGTAGTGTAGCTCCTTGCTGCGAGTACTTTGGATGAGTACTCACGGTTGCTTTGCTCCCCCTTTTCCCCCTTCCTATACCCGATTGCTGCGACCAAACGATGGAGTCCAGGAGCTAGACGCCACTGTCGATGACGACTGCTACTACTCGGGAGGTGCCTACTACTACGTGCAGGCCGCTGACGACGACCAGGAATAGTTTAGGAGGATCCCAGGCAGGAGGCCTGCGCCTCTTTCGATTTGTATCCCAGTTTGTGCTAGCCTTCTTAAGGCAAACTTGTTTAACTTATGTCTGTACTCAGATATTGTTGCTTCCGCTGACTCATCCATGATCGAGCTCATGTATTCGAGCCCTCGAGGCCCCTGGCTTGTAATATGATGCTTGTATGACTTATTTTATTTGTAGAGTTGTGTTGTGATATCTTCCCGTGAGTCCCTGATCTTGATCGTACACGTTTGCGTGTATGATTAGTGTACGGTTGAATCAGGGACGTCACAAATACTCCATGGAGTATATTGTTTCCTTGCATCAAAGTAGTTTGAGATGGTCGGACGATATGGTCAGCAACCGTGTTGAGTCTATTAGTAGAATCTTTTGTAAAGATCTTGAAGCTAACCTTGAGAAGGCATACATGTCTACATTGCCGAATTCGCTCAGCCTCCTTAATTTTCGGCAACAAGACATTCTCGCCAAAATTTAGTCTGGATAGATCAAGTTGGACGACACGAAGACAATTAAACAACTCCATTACGTCAGACTCGATGACATCCCAAAAGTTCTGACAGAATTCTGCGAAAGCCATCAGGGCCTGGAGCTTTGTTATGTTCCAACCGGAATACTGCAGCTCTCATCTCCTCTTCGGAGAAATGTGTCATGCAGATATATATATTTTGATGTGACTTGTGGGATATTGTATGTTCTGGTCTCATCGAGGGTGAAATTCCAAAACCTCGAACGGAGACTTGTAGTATTTGGAGATATAAGGTTTTAGCTCTGACTGACATTTGATCCGCCCCTTATCTTGTTGGAGACTAAAATACACTTCTTGTTCTCTTCCTATGCTGATGATTGGCAATCATTTGGAAGTATTGTGTATTGTTGTCTCCCTCAAAGATGAAGTCTACTTTTGATCTGTGGTACCACTTGATTTTCTCTTCCCGCATTAGGCGTGCAAGTTATTATGTTTGGATTGCAACTTATATTTGGAATGTTGTTGCATTGGAATATTTATCTTTGGACTTTTCATGAATTGTACTATTTAGGATTCTTGATGCATTGGAATAATATATATGTTTTTTAAAAAGAGCCATGTTTTGAGGGATAGGGTTGGATGACGTCCGCCCGACTAGATGTTTGCGGATATGTCCGTGGGCATTTGGGTCGTCTGTTCGATGAACGCCACTAGATGTGCCGTAAGGACGATGTTGCCCGCACTGCCCATTTGGGTCCTATAAACCGAAAACCGAATCCGAACCGACTAGATTTGACTGACTTGTCAGGTGATCGGCCTTTTTGTTTTTCGGTTCAGTTTCTGTTCACACCGTTTTTTTTTTGTTCTGGTTTTTGATGTAAATTCAGGTTTCCTTGGCCAATGACCCGAATAACCCACTTTTTTGTGGGTGAATGAATAGCCCACGTAACCCAAAATAAGATTAAAAAGCCTTCTTATGCCTCAAAACAGGCCCGTCTGGCCAACTCATACAGCAAATCCATGGGCAATTCCTAACCGGCGCATGCACCAGCATATACACATGATAGACTGCAAAAAAATGGTGTGTGATCCGTGATTCGAACCAGCGTTGCGGGTCACCACATATAGACGTGTAACCAACTCGACCACCACAAGAGTTGCGATAAGATGCATGTTATGTTTTCATCGATTTCTATATTTCTCTTTTCCCCTTTTTTCATTTTTTCTCTATCATTTTCTACTTTCTTTTTCCACATTCGTAATTGTTTTCTTCAAATAGATGAACTTCTTTTCTAAGTCCTTGAACTGAATTTTACGAAACTCATGATTTTTTTTCAAATTGATGACCTTTTTCAAAATTTAGGAACTTTTTTTCAAATTTGATGAGCCTTTTACAATTTTTTGAACTTTTTCTCAAAATTGATGAACTTTTTCTCAAAATTGATGAACCTTTTTCAAATCAATGAACTTTTAAAAAAATCAATGAACCTTTTCCAAATTAGATGAACTTTTTCAAATTGATGATTTTTTTCAAATTCAATAAACTTTTTCGATTTTGGTGAACCTTTTTTTTTGCATGCTCATGAACTTTATTGGTAATATGTGAACATGTTTCCAATATTTAGAAAATATAAACACTATAGTGTGATGCGCAATAAATTGCGCGTCTAGTTACTATGCTTTAAAGACTTCGCGCTGTCAATGTTCACAAGCATTAAGTTGTTTCAGTGGTTAGCCTTTAGACTAGCCACAATGGGCAGTAACATAGAGTAGTAACATGCCCATGTTCTGGGTATGTTACTACTCTATGTTACTACCTTTATAGTGGGGAGTAACATATGTGTGGTAACATGCAATACTTCATTTATTATGCTATAGACTCATCTTGCCTTGATATGTGTGATGTTACTCATACTAGTAGTAACTAGCTACGTTACTACATGCCTCTCTTTCTTCATTTATTGCTTGCCACATCATCTATTTTATCTAGATATGTGTGATGTTACTACCTATGTTACTCTCATTGTAAGACTAGTCACAATGGTGAGTAACTTAGACTAGTAACATCATATTTTACTAGGCTATATTAGTACCTCTATAGTGGATAGTAACATATTTGTGTTGTCATGTTATGGTTCATTTATTAGCCTATAAACTCATATTGTCTTGGTATGTGTGATGTTACAGTAACTAGCTAAGTTACCACCATCATCTCTCTCATCATTAAATATGTGCCACATAAGCAAAATTATCTTAAAAAGCGTGATGTTACTAGTGATGTTATGCTAGTCATAGTGGGGAGTATATGTTACTAGTCTATTACTATCTTCATAATGGAGAGTAACATATACTCCCTCTATTCCTAAATATAGGGTATATAGTTTTTGGCACGGAAATTAAAGAACACACGTGGAGTGAAAATTTCACAAGTTTTGGGCGAGGTTACACCTGACTAATTGACATGAGAAAATAGAGAATCTTGCCTAATGTAAGTAAATGTAATCAAATCTCTAAAAAATATATCCAAATGATTGGTGCAACGCAAGACACCTTATATTTCAGATTTTTTTTCTCAAAAATCTATACTCCTTATATCAAAGAACGGAGGGAGTATGTGGTATCATGCAAGACATCATTTATTAAGATGTAGACTCATTTTGTCTTGAGATGCGTTATTTTACGGTAACATATTATGTTACTCCAAACACCTCTCTCCTCATTAAGTACATGCCACATAAGCAAATTTTTCTTGGGATGTACTCCCTCCGTTTCTAAATATTTGTCTTTTTAGATATTTCAACAAGTGACTACATACGGAGCAAAATAAGTAAATCTACACTCTAAAATATGTCTACATACATCCGTATGTGGTAGTCCATATAAAATGTCTAGAAAGACAAATACTTAGAAACGGAGAGAGTATTATGTTACTTGCTAAATTACTTCCACTGTGACCAGCCTTACTCACACTGTGGCGCCAGCCTAAGTAGTCTTACGTATCGAAGCTCGAGGTCGCGAGTACGAATCCCAGTGGCGTGGTATTTTTGGCGGTCTTTTTTTCGCGTTTCGCGTTGCGCCTTGCGCGGTTGTGGGCCGGCCCATCCAGCGGCTGCTGCGGGCGCCCGTTCCCTTGCGCGGCGCTGAAGGCGCGCAATAGGAAGCTCCCAAAATCCATGGCCCAACTACTCTAACCCTCGGCTTGTGGCCCAGCCGTCCGTGCTGTGGCCCCCGATCCATGTCTCCGCCTCCGTCCCTCGGCTTCTCGTGCTTTCCGTTTTGCTCAGTTTGCTGCCCAAGAAGCCTGACGCTGAGAGCAGTTCGTCCATAAATAAGTTCTCCAGAAACCCCGAAACCCCGCGACCACCGCCTCGCCGCTTCCCCGACCGAGTGCGCTGACCGACGACGCCTCCGCTACCGCCTCTCACCCCTCGCCGCGCGCGACCGACGCCCACAGCGTTACGATGGTGACAGACGCGGCCGCGATGGCGGTCGTGAAGGCCGCGCGCCCCGTCTTCCGCGGCGCCCACGACGGCGTGGCGTTCGCCGCAAACGCCGCGTTCCTCGCCGCGGGATACTCGCTCTGCGCCGTCGGCCCTGCCGCGCTCACCGACCCCCTTCCCGCAGGTGCGTTCCGCTTTACGCCCTTAGCCCTAGCCCCTAGGGTTACGTATATGATTTAAGTGTGACCGTACTATCGCCTACTTGTTAGGATTTGACGGACCCCATGTTTAGGGCTCCTGTTGCATCTGTGATGATGACTTTCGGGTTGAGTTCCCGGGTGGATGGATGTAGAACTATAATTCGTTTATATTCAGGTGTTAATGGTGCAAGGTCCTGAACCAGTAGCAGTTTGTGCTGCTTCAGGCGTAATTGGCTGACTTGGGAAATTTGTCCCTGAGTCAATCAAAATGTTAACAGCTTAATTGTTTCTGTAAATTCACTCGGATCCTTTCAGTCCCTTCCCTAGATCTATGGTCTATGGTTTGATCTTCTCTGGTAGTAATAAAACACTTTGGAATTCTGAATCAGCTTACCGCTTCTTGTACTGTTGTTTGCGTTTATATGTTCTGATCTAAAGTTAGCAGTTCAATCCATCCAGTTAAGTGAAATTCCTATTTCAGAGTTAGTATTTGCATGTGTGACTGAACCTTGTAAACACAATATTCTTATCTGCTTTAGTGAGAGGGGTCGGCCCCTTCATATTGTAGACAAGACTTGACCTACAAGCCGGTTAATCTATTCAAACTCTAATAAGATCTCTAAACGGACATAACCCTAATTACTGAAAAGTAGATAAAAGTAAACAGCAATATTCGTCTTTTCTAGCAAAGTTGCTTAATCATTAGGACTCTAATTAAGGTAGAAGACTCCATGCTTGATAGGCTGGCCAACTTAACATTATTGACTTACCAAAGAAACATGATTTTATCTGGTAAGCCAATAAGGCACGGGGAAGTTGAGTCGGTATTCAAGGAAAACCGGTGGGAAAAAAAATCAATAAAACCGAGGTGGAATGGGGAGAGAGGTAGGTAGGGTGAGGTGAGGGGAGTTGGACGAAAAGATGACGTAAGACAGAGATAAGTATTTTTTTAAGTAGGAGAGATAAAATTAGGATTGTTTTCTAGTCAAACTTATCTTAATAGGCAGGAATAGACATCTAAATTTGGAAACTTAGCTTTAAGCTAAATAGTTGTTGCCAGTCGTGGGGAGCTGGAATATTCCAGTCATTAAAGGAATGCAACACGTGGCTTCTTATTCCTGCTTGTATTGTGGAACTAATTTACCAGTCATTCTGGCTGGAATATACCAAGTGTAAGTTCCAGTGGGAGTTTAAAGTCTGTAATTGGTTCACTCATGGGAATTTAGTTAGATTTTGTTGTGAGGTGAAAGAGGAAAGTGACTCCTGTGCAGACTGCAGAGTTCTGACTTGTATTGTAATTGCCAGCCTTTCATTATATAACTAATGTTTTTATTTTGCTTAATTCTAGTTGACGAGGAGGTGGGAATTGATGGGTGGAACACTATGGACAATTGCTATGCCTTTCTGTACTCCAAGGAGGAGGGGGGCAAGAAGAAGCGCATTTTAGTGAAATGTCTAGTGATTGATGACTTCCTTGCTATTGATGCGCTGGATCTTGAGGCACAACACAAGGAACCCTGCAATGTCCAGATAAAGTATGTTCCAGTCTTACTTGTTATTATTATTTAGACATTCTTAGGTTCCATGTGATTTGCTTATTGTTATAACATTACTAGAACACAATGGACACTAGCAGCATTAGACTATGCCAGAGCAATGTAATAACTTACTGGAACACATGTTACTTGCTTCATGAAATATGATTCGTGATCTAAGACATGTATGTTATGTGCTAATCTTCACTCCAATTAATATTTCAGTTGGTAGTGATGATTTGTTCACCTTCCCACTATTTGGTTACTAAGTGGGGCTAAATTGTAAATTTGCTTTGCTACTATACGTATTTCAGTTTGTGGTGATGGCCCATTTACTCTGTCACCATCCTTTCCACCTGGACTAACTAAAATATTTGGTAAAATAATAACATGAATTGTAAGCCATGCCATTTTAACTCAACGCCTGTTTCCATGTTCTTTTTTTACGCGTGTGGAGATTTTTTTATATGTAAGATTACTCCGATGGTTTTTTGTGCTTTGTTGTATGCACATGAACAGTGGTAGTCAGTACGAAACACATTCTTTTGTTAAGTAGCTTCACTTGTATTAACTAGCATTATAGAAATGATGTTGCTATAAACTGAACAGTATAAATGATGTAACAAGTAAGGACGAGCTGGACTTGCAGGGTCCGTTTATGATTTCTGCTAACATGTTAGTGTGCTATAAATACCTTAGTGTAGAAATGTATTTTGTTCAATTGAGTATGATTTTCTGCACAAGCTATGGATATGTATCCACGGTTTGATACAAGGTGCAGTAAGTAATATTGCATCCATTTCTAATTTCTTTGTTAAGCAAGACCCAGTACAGCCAACAGGACAATTCTGTCGTGTTTTAGTTTATCATTATGTAAAATATTTTGGGTGGCTGCTCTGTTGGCTGGCCTTCTGTTGAATAGTTCTGCTCAAATGTGGATCTTCCAGTTTATAGTCGTGAGTTTTTGACTCTGGTTCCTTGTATATAGTGTGAAGGATTTCTTCTCTGAAGAACAGCCGAAGAATTATAAGGATATGTACAAGAATTTTCCGGGCTTCATTAACACCCTTAACTCAAGCTTATTAGTTGAATTGGATGGTAAGGCTGCTGCTGCTGCTGCTACCCAGAAGCCTGATGTTGAGAGCAGTTCATCAATAAACAGGTAGTTCTGTTTATCTTCTTGCGAACAGAAAATCTAGTATATCGCCCTCTGTAAATACTTCCATGTTGCATTTTTTTGCTTTGTACGAATGAAACAATATCATTGTTTCGGAAATTTGGGCTTTTTTGGTTATGTTCTGATGGTTTTCCTCCTTTGCCTAGAATTTTACTTTCAAAGCTTTTCTGTTGTAGCTGACTCCATTTGCTAGTAATTCTCTAACATGTGGCACTTCTCCTTCCAGTTCTGAAAATGTTCTGCGGGATACAAGGACTACTGAACCTGCTGGGTATGAGAACAACCATTTGTATTTCCTCTTCTTCTTTTGTGTGTCACTCCTTTATTACTTTTTTTGTACTCTGTCGTTATTTTTATTGTGTCCTGTCCAATATAATTAGAATCTAAATGTATTTGGGTTTCTAGAAATAGTAGGATATCATGACAGAAAAGAGAAGACACAGTGCGCTAAGGCTTAGCCACTAGTTAGTCTTTTCTAGTTTTTTGCTGCCTTCTTTCAAGCCTACACCGCCTCAATCACAAGCTGAATGTCTTGGTCCATACCTTCGGTCTTGATATCATCTGGCCTTGTTCAATTTTGATGAGCATGCACGTCCTTGCACATATTCTATTGCCATCTAATTTTAGTACAACTTCATAATTTTAGTACTACAGCCTATTGATATGGTTACTCTATACTGTCTTGATTAATGCAAATTCTCTTGATGTATGTTGGAAGTAAACAAAAGAATATCCGTGGAGTCATTACTGATGTTACTTTGGATATAACATATGTTACTGATAGCATTTGTGGCATATATAATATATAATGTATCTTTACACTCATTTATGTACCCCCTTGTGAGTTTATAGATTCCGACATTCTCGAAATTCTCAAAAACATTATGGCACTACAAAATTTTAGTTTAGGCATATATACAAAATCTCAATAGAAATTATGACCATATTTGTTCTTTATACATAAAAAAATATAAGAGAATTTTGCTTCGTTTCACCCCCCAAGGAAAGTTTACGGATTTCGATGCAGATTAGAAAGGGGGGAGTACCGAAGCAAAACTCATAACGTCTTTTTGTTGTATAACTTATACTCCTGTCATTTTGCTACATCATGCATATGATTTTTTTTTGAAACATGTGCCTGAATTACCATTTTATAGTACTATGAATTTCCTGAGAATTTTTCTGAATTTACAAGTGCACAAACTAGTGAAGGAGTTCATGTGAACTTATGTTTGGTTTTACCAAAATTTGCACTCCCTAGCGCTCTTGTAGAATAAATAGGCTATTAGTGAATCGGTTATAGGATATTGATAACGGGGGTAATATTTCCTTTTATGTATTGTGGTACAGCCTGATATATCCTCCAGTAGCTCCGTTTGGTCATGATGACACCTTCCCTGCTCCTGGTGCAGGCTTCTACCCTCACAGGTCTGTCTCCTACCATCATGTACATGTAAAAACATCGACAGATCAGTACTTCCACACATAATTAACCATGTGTCTTATTGTTCGCAGTGGTGGGCCGGGTGGTAGTATGCACGTTGGTAATATGTTGTCAACTGAATACCTATTGAATCTCTTTACATTTGTACCTCTGTACTGTCTCTAACTTACAACCTATTTGATTACTACAGGCCCAAATGATCCACGCTTCTTTCCTTCAAATCCTTTTCCTGCTCCTTTTGGTGGTCCTGGGTATGTTCAGTTCTCCTATTTAATTGAAGTATTTGTTTTGTCATCTCTGCTGCTGTCGTAAATGGAATCAATATTTCATAACAGGAGTGTTCCACCTGGCGGCCGTTACGATCCAATCGGCCCGCCAGATGTTCCAGGATTTGAACCATCTCGCTTTGTGAGGTAAGTTGGTTATTCTTAACATGTTTGATAGACCCACTTTATGCTTGGCAACTGGCAAGGCTCAAGATGGCCTATTATTGTACTTTATTTATAACGCTTTAGAAAGGTCTTCTATCTCAAGGAAGAGACAAACCATTCTTATAGTTCATTTTTTGTCGTGCTAACTTGCATCCAGTGCAACATTCAGTATAATACATATGTCAATACGTCATGGAAGTCATAGTAGTATAATTGAAGGTGCCATGATTATTTCTACTTGATGAACAGCTCATGCCAACCTCCTCATTTGCTGTTCACGCAGGCGTCCGAGGCATCCAGGTGGAAGCACTCACCCAGACCTCGAGTTCTTACAGCAAGGCCCAGACTTCTGAGACTCGGCTTCATGCCCACCTGCACCTGCACCCTGCGCTGAATGACTTTGCTTTGTTGCTGCTGCGCTCATGAACTTTGTTTCAGTAGACCCTGCTTGAGTAGTTGGGAACATGAATGTAAAACTTTTGTATTCACCTTCTAGACAATGCTTTGTGACGGTTGACTGTACAATTGTATATAGACCTGTCTTCGTATCCCTCTGTGCTTCTTACCTATGTACTCCCTCCGTCCTGAAAAACACGTCGCAGGCGTAGTTCATTGCCAGTTTTATAAAAAAGCCCTCGTAGTTTCAAAACAATTACAAACAAGCCTCTCCACCCTGTCTTCTTCCTCCGCCGTCGCCCGTGTGTTTCCAGGGGCCGGCGCCGCCAAGCTGCGCGATTTGCAGCCCACCAGGAAGTGCTCCGCCTCCGTCGCCACGTACCTTCAACGCCGCCGCTGTCGCCAAGTACTTCGCCACCGCCTGCCGCGATCCCATCCCGCGGCGATTACCTGCGGGCGTTGCTGGAATTTCAACCACGATCCGGTGGAGCAGGAGCTCCCTCTCATCGTCCTCGAGCTCCCGCGAGTCCTCCTCGTGCTCCTGCGAGTCCACCTTGAGCTGCCTCCCATGCGCCACCGCGATCCCTCCCGCCGTGATCCACCTACGGGCATCGTCGGAGCCGGCCTCCATGATCCGGTGGACAGGAGCTCGCGCGCGTCCTCCGTGGTCTCCCGCGAGTCCTCGTCGAGCTCCCACGCGTCGCCATGGTGCTCCTTCTCTGCCTGCGTGCCCGCCGGTGGTGCTAGCCCGTGCTGCTGCATCTTGTTTCTCCTCTGTTTCTCCCCTGCCGCCGGTGGAGCTAACCCGTGCTGCTGCTGCTCCTCTTCCCGTGTTGATGCTACTGCTCCTTTGCCTGTGCTTCTGTTGCTGATCCGTGCCGTGTTGCTGTTGTTGCTGTTGACTCCCGCCGTGACTGCTGCTGCTGGTGCTATTTGCACTCTGAAGAAGGTACTCCATCAGAGTACTGCTACCTGACAATTTGTGAAATTGATTTACTGTTAACTAAAAGCTTTCAATTAATAGCAAGGCCTTGAGTAAATTTATGCAATTGCCTTGTTTGCAAATACTCCAATGATGATCAAATGAAGTGTTTGTTTCCTTTGTGCATGGTTCTTTCCAAAATGTGGGAAAAACTAACGGAAAAAAGCATGATCAAACATTTACCATGGTTCTTTCCAAAATGATGATAAATTGAAGTGTTTGTTTCCTTTGGGAGTAATTGTTTCAGACATATTAAAACGTTAAGACTGCTGACTGTTGCTCCTTCCCAAATTGTGGGAAAAACTAACTGAAAAAGGAGAATATGGACAAGTTTCTGAAAACACTTCTCTGGATGAGCATATACCTATAGTTAGGAAACAAACACTTCAATTCTAGCATAAACTTCAGATCTCACTGCTTCAGAAATGATTTCAGAGCCACAATGTACTCCATGCCAAAGTATTTCCTGCAGAGAAAAAACAAAAATAAACAAACATAAATTACTTAATGAAAGCTTGGGTATAAAGTGGAGTACATATAAATTCAGTTATTTGAATCATTCAAATTCAAATGCATGCATGTTGGTTACACAAATGCATGTTGTATGCCTTGTCTAATCCTTGTATATAAACT